>NC_134483.1:452645739-452728239 GCF_040206685.1 Ascaphus truei
CTTTTAATCAACCTTTTTACTCATTGTTTATTCCTTTTTTTTGGTCAACAGAATGTCTTTCCGAGGGAGAGGAGGTTTTAACAGAGGAGGCCGTGGTGGTGGTGGTGGTGGAGGTAGTTGGGGAGGAGGTGGTGGAGGACGTGGTGGCTATGGACAAGGCGGAGGACGAGGTTTTGGAAGAGGCGGTGGAGGAGGACGCGGTGGCTTCAACAGAGGATATGACCAAGGACCCCCTGAGAGTGTTGTTGGTAAGTTTTATATTTTGAGAACTAACAAATATGAATGAGTGCAATCATGTTGCATTTTTGTTTCCCTGGGTTAACTATTTGTTAACTATTGGTACAGACACACGGATCAGTGCACCTTTTAGAATTGCTGCTGCTTTCTTTCCATAGTTATTAACATATAATCCCTAATATAACTTTGTACTGCATATACCCTGGTATGGCTAAAACTGTTTCTTTTTCCAAGCAAGCACATGACACTCATGAGCGTAATATTTTTATTTACCTGCTCCTCGTGAGTTCCCCTCTAACCCCAATGCTTCAGCTTCCAATGAATCCAGCTCGAGTTGATCATAATTGATATTATCTTGCAGAGGTTGGGGAGTTCATGCATCCTTGTGAAGATGAAGTGGTGTGTAAATGCATCACAGAGCAAAACAAAGTACCTTACTTCAACGCCCCCATCTACCTAGACAACAAAGAACAGATCGGGAAAGTGGATGAGATATTTGGACAGCTCAGAGACTTTGTATCCTTTCTAACCACAATGTGTTGGCAGCATTAGTTTAAGAAACAATATTTGTTTTTTGTTCCACTTAAAGGAGCAGTTCTCATGGCAATTTAGTATTATTTTTTGTAATGGGATTGAAGCAGGGGGTCTCCTGAGGTGAAGCGTGTTGATTTCAGATCCGTCGAACCCCTGCTTCCTGAGATATTTACCCCTGTATGGAGTGCCAGGATCTCTCTGCTTTTGAAATGTCCTGGTGATGCGGGCCACTGGGAAGACACAAGGGATGACAACACCACTTCCGATTGGCCCACAAAATGCGGGACTTTTTAAAGCCGCCATATTGTGAACCTAGCCAAGGCTCCAAGGAGAGATACTGGCAGCCTATACAGAGGTAAGTATCTCATGAAGCAGGGGTCCTCTGAGCTGAAATTAATGCTGTTCAGCTCCTGACACCCCCTGGATCAATCCTATTAAACACAAGCTGCAAGGGCTACTCCTTTAAAATGTAAGACATATAGAACACCCACAATGGTTAAAAGCTCACTCCATAGCATCTCCCACTCAGGGGAACTTGCTTGCAGTGTGATTGTGACAAATCTAATACAGAGTGCTTTTCCTGGTAATGTACAGGTTAATAAAAGCTTCAATCAGACTTAGAACTTTGCAACTAATTTTGACAGATTTATTATAAATCATTCTTCCTGGCAATGCACAGGTTATTACGAATTTATATTAGTGTTGGGGACCCTTGAGATGTGGTCTGCCGCGCAGTGGCTCAAGGGCTTACAACAATTTGGCCAAAATGTTAAACTAAAAAAGACCATTTTATTTAATAGATATCAATACATGTATATTTAGGCACTGTACCGTGTATAAAGTTTCGCTGGATGTGCATTGAGCTCTGTCTGTGTTTCATGTTCGTCTCTGGTTTTAAAGCCTTTAAAATGTAAAATCCAGCCATTTTAATAACTTTATTTCATATAGTGCTTTTCACCCAATAGGACTCAAAGCGCTTCACAATTACAGTAGAGTGAGCGGTACGCAGCGCACAGGAATTTTGTGGACACATTTTGTTTTTTGTTTTTAGTAGAATTAAAACCGGGGTTTTCTGCAGAGCTGAACAGTGTTTTAGTTGCAGTTTTTGCTTTCTGGATTATTTATCTTTATTACAGAATTCAGTGTAAAAGAAAAAAAGTAGGTGGGTTGTTGCTTTAAGAAAATGAAGCAGCTGCACTATTCCAATTAAATGATGTGTATCAACACAGGTTTTGTTTGAAGCCTTTTTAGTGGCATATTTACATTTGACATTGAGCTTTCGATAATGCATATTAAAACAAGAGATTTTGAAGAAAATCTTCCTTAACAACTTCATAGTACTTTTCTATCAAACTATCTGACAATATGAAAGCATCTTCGTTTAAGAAGTTACAGAAGGTAAGATGTTCTTGTTTATTGAAGCTTTGTGTTTAACAATAGGGCACAGGGTGTTACACTTCAGTGTATTGAATATTCAGTTTATGATAGTTGTAGGATTCATTGTCGCAGGACATACTTGAAAACGAGAGGTAACTCAATGTATTTCCTGGTAAAACATTTTATAAATTAATTGGTGCCCATTTGAATGATAATCTTGGTTAGGAAACCCCAATTTAAAATGTCTTGTTAATAGTCATACTTGTATAATTACATGTATTTTGCAGTCAGTTTGATTTGTAGATCAAAAAGATAAAGAAAAGCTCCCTATACGCCGCACTAGAGATCACCTAAATCTATGTTAAAACTTAATATTTATTAATAAACAATTAAAATGTGTTTACTGCAGCAATAATGTGAACCAAAGTGATTAAAATGATTGAAATAAAAACGGAGAGGTTAGCTGTATACCTAATAGAAACTGACAGTGTAGATCAAAACCACTATTGTCAATTAGAGTGTCCCACAACTATATAATTATACTAGAGGTGGTAGTGGTTTGGCTACAATACTGTGTCATATGAAAACTACTCCTAGATGGTAGTGATGGGTGTAACCTGAATAGATGTGTACGCTCGGTTTGCCAGGTAAATACTGTAGTGAATCAGGTATACATACACATTTGTGCCAGACCGTCAGGTTCAAAATCTAGTGAGCCTGTGGGTCTGTCATGGTGAACAATAGCAGTTGATGCAAGATCACAAAGTATGTGTCTTGTACTGTGAACCATGAACCATGCAATGATTAAGGAGTAGTCAGAGTGTTGTGCTTCCTAATGAAGTCTCCGAAACACTCTGAGAGGAATTAGGCAACAGACCTCTCCGATATGGCCAGCGTACTAGGTGGTAACGCTTAGCTCGCCCTACATATGTTTCACCTGTAGTGGCTTCATCGGGGGCAAAGACAGAGTGATTCCCTTACTTATTTATACACTTTATTATTACCCTATTGGTTAATTAGTTTCAGACTCTGATTGGTCCTCAGATTAAATGTATCCCACCTATACTTCAGAAGCAGGGAGGAAGAGGCACTGATTGGCCATGTCAAGTCACATGGCCAGTCACATATCTGTGTACTTCTAGTCATGTGTGCCAAAAATTCCTCTTACACTGGTGGCTGGGAGTTGAGTCGCGTCATCAGCGCGCGACATCCCATAATTTCGGCAAACTGCTGCGTGTTAATGTCACTCGCTCTATACTGACAATGTCCACTGCAAAATGAGCTGTCACGGCATATTATCATGGGACTACAATGTATCCCTTGGTTGTTGTGATGTAGGTGATTGCTGCCCGTGATGTCTCCAGCCTATTGGTGGAAAGTTGCGTCGCGTCATCAATGCGCGACGTCACCATCAATGGTGTTTACATTACAATCGAGGTTTCTTCCCACGTTGTTATGTGTGTGGTTGCCGTAGCTACCTACGATGCTCTGTCCTGATTGGTCAGAGGTTCCGTCGCGTCATCGAGGCCAGATTTCAGTTACAACTTTGAAGCTAGATGCCACTGCAATCGATATGCTATATGGTCAAGTCAGTACATTTAAAGAGTTGTAAATCGTTAGCATTTTACCCCACATATTAGCAGTATAGTGTAGTGAGGTGGTAAATGTTGTTATGATGGTGCTTCATAATGCTCCAC
This sequence comes from Ascaphus truei, assembly GCF_040206685.1. NCBI lineage: Eukaryota > Metazoa > Chordata > Amphibia > Anura > Ascaphidae > Ascaphus > Ascaphus truei. The sequence goes on from NC_134483.1 coordinate 452,649,585, forward strand.
TCTCTGGCTAATAAATATGTCCGATTAGAAAGGGAGGGCTACTAGTCTGCACTCATATACACTATACATTTCATGTCAGTGTTTTACTTGCCAATAAATTAGTATAACGTAATTGTGTATTTCTTAGTGACTATTTGTGTGTGTGACATCAGTTAGAGCTATTTTTATTTATTTATAAAAAACCTTTTAATGGCGTTTGCTATTCATTAAGTATGAAGTGTGGGGATATGTGTTCCAAGGGAATAATGATTGATGCAGAGGTGAATTAATAAAAGCGGTCAGGGTTGTATCTCATTATGATCGGTGTCACAAACGAGTAAATAAATGAGTCGAAAAAGGGGGGGGGGGGATGAAAAATTATTTCAATCATTTTAATCACTTTGGTTCACATTATTGCTGCAGTAAACACATTTTAATTGTTTATTAATAAATATTAAGTTTTAACATAGATTTAGGTGATCTCTAGTGCGGCGTATAGGGAGCTTTTCTTTATCTTTTTGATCAACATTAACCTCTTCCCTGCCAGCACCACCTATACACTTTACTGCAGTTTTTGTTCCTACATCACACAGGTTATAATATTTAGGTTTCCCTCCTTTCACATCAGTATAGTGCAAGGTGCACACCTTATGACCTTTTGGTCATTCCACCCCTCCTTTGTATAATCACTAGGGTTGTCTCAACCTTTTCTTGCGCACCTTAGCACATACTACTGGTCTCGTGCAATGACAGGGTTCCTATCTAACTCAGTAGATTTCGACTCATGGCATAGTGAATCTGATAAAGTGTTCAGCTGTAACTATGCACAAACTGAAAAAACTGAAAACTTATCAGAAATAAAGAATTTCTTCCGAGACCTAGACAAAAACTACAGGAATCGGTCTAAACTATGGTGGGATATCACAAGCTTAGAAGCATATCTGGCTCAGAATATTATCCCAAGGGGTTTAAGAGCAAATATAGCCCCTTCCCACTCAATTCAAGACACTGAATTTAGAAAGGCTTGGCTGGCTATTCTAGCCACCTGTTCACAAGATCTTATGACTCTCATAGTTAAACACGAAAAAGAAAAACTAGAGACGGTCAAAAAAGATCTAAACAAATCACTATTGGAAGTAGAATTATGGAGTAAAAATGAAAAATTTGAAAAATATGAACTACAACTACAGGCCAATATTGATAAATTTACACGAGACCTAAAAGACAGGAAACATAGGAAGTTTGCTCGTGACAAACTTGACTATCAGGAGGGAATTATATATAAATTCCAAAAAAAATACGCTGAACCAACTGTTCAGAGTGATTCCACTACAGATCAGGAATCCTCAGACACTGACAATCCCAGTAACCAAGGAATTACACATAGGAGGTTTCAGGAACCTGACATAGGATCAAGTATTACTACTAGATCCAAAACAGCTAGTCAGGAATCTACCTCTTTTTTAGGTCTCCCCCAAACATCAGAAACCCTAGATCTCTATTTAAACGAACGAGAAGGGGAAAGGGAGGGGAGAGGAAGAAAATACAAACGCAGAGGTTACAACAAGAGCAGGAAGGGAACGTATCACTAGCACCAGACCACTCACACGACACATTCATCATGAATCTCACTGATTTTGCACTAAGCACAGAGCATATCAAAGTCCTGAAACGAGGCCTCTCATATTCTCCCACCTCTAATATGGATCAGTTTGATTGTATAAAGGACACCAACTTATTCGCTAGAAAATTATTGCTGCACAAGTATTATAAAAAAATCCAACTAGCTAGATCCAAAAATTTGGATTCTGGGGAAATGAGTACAGCTGATCTAGACAATCTAGATACTCTTTTGGAATTATGTGAAGAAAGTGAAAGACCATTGGGAACGGGCCCATTCACAAAACTCAAACCAAAGAGTAAATTCACTCCCCAAATGGATATATGCAGCAATGTTGAAACTTTCGTTAAAATGGTGTCCAAAGAAATAGAATCCATAGTAATAGAGGGGAAAAACACAAAGAGAAATATGGACCAAAAAGAAAGGGCAGCACTCAAAGAATTATCAGATAGGCAAGACATTACAATAAAAAGCTCAGACAAAGGAGGGAATATAGTTATACAGAAAACAGATGACTATGTTAAAGAAAATTTGAGACTTCTAGGTGACATCAACTGTTACAGAATCCTAGATCAGGATCCGAATCCAATCTTTATGAAAGAACTTAAAACCCTGTTAGATCAAGGACTAGAAGATTTAGTAATCTCTAAACAAGAACATAAATTCATGTATAACCCATTCCCCAAAACAGCAACCTTTTATAGTCTACCAAAGGTGCACAAAAACTCCACACATCCACCGGGCCGCCCAATTGTATCGGGCATTGGGAATCTCACTGAGGGCCGAAGCATCTATGTGGACAAAGTACTGAGAACTTTTGTTAAATCTCTGCCTTCACATGTACAGGATACTCGTGATGTCTTGAAACGCCTAGAAGGAATTACAGTGGATGCAAATACAGTTTTATGTAGTATGGATGTTGAGTCACTATATACCAGCATCCAGCATCCAGTAGGTTTAAAGGCAGTAGCCTCTTTCCTTTCCACTCGGGGCACCAGATATCTAAAGCATAACGAGTTTGTATGTGATCTCCTATCTTTTGTCCTAACACACAACCACTTCACATTCAACAATAAACTCTATCTCCAGGTACAGGGAACTGCAATGGGCACAACATGCGCCCCAACATATGCTAACCTGTACCTGGGTTGGTGGGAAGAAAACAGTGTGTTTAATGAGAACATGACCATTTTCACGGATAATATCACTATGTGGATTCGCTATATAGATGATATTCTGATATTATGGAAGGGTAGCAAACAACTATTTAACACCTTCGTGAAAACTCTAAACACGAATAGTCATAATCTACGCTTAACATCTGAGATCAGTGAAGAAACTCTGGTTTTCTTGGATTTAAAAATCTCCATCAATCATGATGGAACAATAAATACGGTATCACACGCAAAAAAACCAGCAACAAACAGCTATTTAAGGGCAGACAGTCACCACCCGGCCTCATTAATCAAAGGTATCCCGACGGGCCAGTTCCTCCGTATTAGGAGGAATTGCTCTAACTCTGCAGACTTCCATCGGCAAGCGGAAACTATGAAGGAAAAATTCCTGAATAGAGGCTATAGTAAAACATACGTCAAAAAAGCCTACAAAAATGCAGAACAAGTCAACAGGGAAAAACTATTGTACTCAAAAAGGGAACTGGTCATGGATAAAACAATCAGATACATAGGTACCTACAGTGCCCAATGGAGCAAGATCAAATCCATCTACAGGAAATACTGGCATATCCTCCTGGAGGATAAAGATCTTTGTGAAGTGCTTAAACCATATCCAACAATGGTGCCAAAAAGATCAAAAAACTTAAAGGACTCATTAGTCCACAGCCATTTCCAAAATAAGCCACAATTCCAAACGTGGCTTCCACAAAAAACAACGGGTACCTACAAATGTGGAACATGCAAAGCGTGTACATATATCAATACCAGTAAAAACTTCCAAAGTACCTGTAATAACAAAAAATTCCAAATAAAAAGTTTTATAAACTGTAAGAGTACACATGTAGTTTACCTCATCACTTGCAAATGCGGGATGCAATATGTAGGCAAGACGGGTCGCCAGTTCCGTAGACGTATATTGGAACACATTGGGTCGATTAGGAATGTGCTGGATACCCCGGTATCATGCCACGTACGGGGACACCATGGGGGGGACATTAACTCCTTAAGCTTTCAAGGCATTTTTTGCCTCAAAACCAATATGAGAGGAGGAGATTGGGACAAAACTCTTTTACAACAAGAGTCCCGGTGGATATACCAACTATCCACCTTATCCCCAACAGGTCTGAATGAGGGTTTCCTCTTCACCCCCTTCCTTTAAATACAGATCTGACTTTTTCATTCCCCCCCCCCCCCCCCCTTTTTCGACTCATTTATTTACTCGTTTGTGACACCGATCATAATGAGATACAACCCTGACCGCTTTTATTAATTCACCTCTGCATCAATCATTATTCCCTTGGAACACATATCCCCACACTTCATACTTAATGAATAGCAAACGCCATTAAAAGGTTTTTTATAAATAAATAAAAATAGCTCTAACTGATGTCACACACACAAATAGTCACTAAGAAATACACAATTACGTTATACTAATTTATTGGCAAGTAAAACACTGACATGAAATGTATAGTGTATATGAGTGCAGACTAGTAGCCCTCCCTTTCTAATCGGACATATTTATTAGCCAGAGAGTGGAGCATTATGAAGCACCATCATAACAACATTTACCACCTCACTACACTATACTGCTAATATGTGGGGTAAAATGCTAACGATTTACAACTCTTTAAATGTACTGACTTGACCATATAGCATATCGATTGCAGTGGCATCTAGCTTCAAAGTTGTAACTGAAATTTGGCCTCGATGACGCGACGGAACCTCTGACCAATCAGGACAGAGCATCGTAGGTAGCTACGGCAACCACACACATAACAACGTGGGAAGAAACCTCGATTGTAATGTAAACACCATTGATGGTGACGTCGCGCATTGATGACGCGACGCAACTTTCCACCAATAGGCTGGAGACATCACGGGCAGCAATCACCTACATCACAACAACCAAGGGATACATTGTAGTCCCATGATAATATGCCGTGACAGCTCATTTTGCAGTGGACATTGTCAGTATAGAGCGAGTGACATTAACACGCAGCAGTTTGCCGAAATTATGGGATGTCGCGCGCTGATGACGCGACGCAACTCCCAGCCACCAGTGTAAGAGGAATTTTTGGCACACATGACTAGAAGTACACAGATATGTGACTGGCCATGTGACTTGACATGGCCAATCAGTGCCTCTTCCTCCCTGCTTCTGAAGTATAGGTGGGATACATTTAATCTGAGGACCAATCAGAGTCTGAAACTAATTAACCAATAGGGTAATAATAAAGTGTATAAATAAGTAAGGGAATCACTCTGTCTTTGCCCCCGATGAAGCCACTACAGGTGAAACATATGTAGGGCGAGCTAAGCGTTACCACCTAGTACGCTGGCCATATCGGAGAGGTCTGTTGCCTAATTCCTCTCAGAGTGTTTCGGAGACTTCATTAGGAAGCACAACACTCTGACTACTCCTTAATCATTGCATGGTTCATGGTTCACAGTACAAGACACATACTTTGTGATCTTGCATCAACTGCTATTGTTCACCATGACAGACCCACAGGCTCACTAGATTTTGAACCTGACGGTCTGGCACAAATGTGTATGTATACCTGATTCACTACAGTATTTACCTGGCAAACCGAGCGTACACATCTATTCAGGTTACACCCATCACTACCATCTAGGAGTAGTTTTCATATGACACAGTATTGTAGCCAAACCACTACCACCTCTAGTATAATTATATAGTTGTGGGACACTCTAATTGACAATAGTGGTTTTGATCTACACTGTCAGTTTCTATTAGGTATACAGCTAACCTCTCCGTTTTTATTTCAATCATTTTAATCACTTTGGTTCACATTATTGCTGCAGTAAACACATTTTAATTGTTTATTAATAAATATTAAGTTTTAACATAGATTTAGGTGATCTCTAGTGCGGCGTATAGGGAGCTTTTCTTTATCTTTTTGATCAACATTAACCTCTTCCCTGCCAGCACCACCTATACACTTTACTGCAGTTTTTGTTCCTACATCACACAGGTTATAATATTTAGGTTTCCCTCCTTTCACATCAGTATAGTGCAAGGTGCACACCTTATGACCTTTTGGTCATTCCACCCCCCCTCAGTTTGATTTGTAGTAAATATTGCAGTTGTATATAAGGACATTTTGCACAATATTTTCTCTGTTTGCATGACGCTTATAGCTATTAACACTTTACATTCACTCATTCAGGGCCTTTGACAAATGTGTGCGCAGTGTGTAATTTTGTATGTCGGATTGTTTTGTCAGGCTTTTAGGCTACTTAAACCACCCATTATCTTTCCCTGTTCTCTTAATGTTTGGTTTTACTTCTTCCAAACATTTTATACATTGTTTATGTTAATTGTTAGAAACAATGTGCACGGTAGAGAAAACAGAACAAGTTCCTAAGCAGAGCTCAAGAGTCCACATGTGGTGGGTACAATTGGTAAATGTAACCCATGCAGATTTGGCTGCAAAATAATCCAGGTAATAGAATAACTCCGGAGATTCAAATATTGAAATGATGTTATAGACAAATGCATGAAACTCCTATTGAGAGCAGACACTTTATATATGCATTAGTGAGAGGCTATCTGTATAGTCACAATGAAGGGATAAGACATATCCATTCGTGGCAATGGGAATTCGGTCTGTGGGTGTGAATTAATGCGATCAGTAAGGGGGTATAGTATGGGCTCTTTGATAAAGCGCAAGTTAGCGTGAAACGCGTAAGTTTGTTCCGCTTCTCCCCCCCCCCCCTCTTTTTATTTATTTATTTTTTGCCATAATGATTGAACATTAAACTTTTTTCAATCGAGTGCTCCAGTTACCATCGTTTCTCTGCTATGCATTGCCTTACCACCCCCCCGCGGCATCAAACTTTTCAGAACTTGGGATCTCAAAGGGTGGTTAAAAGTGTCAAATCATTTTACATACAGGATTTATTTCCTATGAAAGGTTTGCACTGATTTTTTTAAAAACTATTTCAAGCCAATGGGAAACGTGTAATTAATGTCTTTACTTCCCTGTTCGTTGGCAGTTTTACATTGACCCAGCAAAGCTTCTTCCACTGCAAAGGTTCCTCCCTCGGCCTCCCGGTGAGAAAGGTCCCCCAAGAGGTGGCCGTGGTGGAGGAAGAGGTGGTGGACGCGGCGGAGGAAGAGGAGGTTTTGGCCGAGGCGGTTTTGGCAGAGGCGGAGGAGGAGGTTCGGCTTCTTTTTGTATTGCTCTCAGGTCGCATTTAATCTGGGGCATTTTAAAATGCTTGTTCGTGTTTAAATCAGAGGTCCTGCCCTTGAGCATCCAACTGCAGGGTTTCAGGGAAGCACGCAACTAAGCAAGTCTTGGTGATTATTAGAGCTCTGTGTCGGCTGTTCAGTAAGCGGAGTCTCAAGGGCTGAACTTTAAGAACACTTGTTTAAAGAAATGGCCCAGCATGATCACCCCCGCCCCCATATATAAATATATTCAGATCTCTGAAGTAATTGTAAACTTAAATCTCGTTAAGGAAGCAATCCTGCTTAATTTTTAATTTTTTTTTACAACGTTTTATTTACGGGTGGCTCCAGAGCTGAAGTAGTTATCTTATCTCTTTTACTCTGTGCCCAGGACATACTTGAAAACGAGAGGTAACTCTCAATGTATTACTTCCTGGTAAAATATTTTATAAATAAATAAATATCAAGGGCATACCATTGTGGCTTCCTATTGGACAGTTGTTTAAAAATGCAGGATGTAACACTATTACCTAAACTAGTAATTCTGGTTTCAATACTGAGCGGTTTAAAAAGAAAGATCCTCAACATTAGACTGAATGAGTAAAGACAGTTACTCTGATAACCACAAAACTGTTTGAAGCAGGGGAACCTGGCTCAATTTCTGGTGTCTGCTCCTTGGGCGAGTCACACTATCTCATCCATTGACTTGATGAGTTCCATGTATATCTGTAATTAGTTTTGTATTCTTGTTTACAGGTGGCTTCAGAGGTGGAAGAGGTGGTGGTGGCGGTTTTGGAGGAGGTGGTGGTTTCAGAGGAGGCAGAGGGGGTAGCCGTGGCTTCCGAGGTACGTGAAGGTTTTTGGATTTCACCTACTGCACAATTGATGAATTCTTGAAATGAAACTTGTTGATCATATAAAAGCATCTAATTTTAACAATACATCCTAACTTAAAGGGGCAGTTCCCACTACTCCTTTTCATTGTTTTACTTTTATGTGGAAAGCATGGTATTTCAAGAGTTGTAATGTGCTAGTTCCACCTCTGGGCAACTCCTGGTTCCCGAGATACGGGTAAAAGTAGTGCCGGTACCACCCCACCCAGGCTTACTATTGGCCTGTGTAACGCAGACATTTAAATACATGGGAGTGCTGGCGCTACCTAATTCATGCGTTTTAGCTCCAGGGTCCCCTTGATTCCCACCCATGGGGTGGGAAAAAAAAATCCAAGGGTGATTGAGTGGGCGGGCTGCTCCTTTAATGTGGATTGTGGTTATTTTTATATTTGTGCGGGGATCCTCTTCAGTGTCCGTGTTTAGTACTTTTCTGAACCCGGCATTCTATTTTGTTTTCAGAAGGTATAACCAAATATCCCACTTTCTAACGCCTCCTTGTCGTCTTTCCCCTTGTTTTTCTTATAAAGGAGGTCGGTAAGATGCGGTGTCCTGGAGCCAGTGGTTGCCAGTTTCCACATTTTGGAAATGTGCCATTTTTATTTTTGAAATGGGACGGGGTGATCCTCATTTGCAGAACTGCCTCATACCAGAGAGAAGCACCAGCAGCAGTATTTTCTACTACAGCCGGTATTTCTGTGTTTGAGGACCATTGAATAAATGCAAAAGTGCATGGACCAGTATCGACATTTGTCTATTTTTCCGAACTTCAAAGCCTTTTCTTGGCCACTTACGTGGACTTGTTTTTATTCCTCGACCATCTTGCATTTTAGACGATAATGTTGGTATATTGTTGGCAGAAAGTGGCGTGGTGCAGATGTGAAGGTATCTGTTTTACCTTGTGGACAGTCTCCTGATCATTTTGAATGTAAGGCTGCCACTCTAATATGCCAATAAAAATATTTTACATCTTTCTTTGTTTTTCATGAAACTATATTTGCACACTTAAACAGGTGCGAACTTGACGACTAATATTTTGAGTATACACTGGTGTAGCTATATTTTATAAGACCTTAACGTGCCATTTTTTAATATAAAAATGTACATCTGACATTGTTTTAAAAATCTGTTCTAGAGAAAAATTAAATATATTGTGTGATGTAAATATACCTTTTGTCAAAGTAATGTAGAAGAAGTTAATGTGTAATGCTTCCTGATGAGTGCTTTAAGCTAAATTCTTACAATTACTGTGGGTTAGTAGTCTGGAGCGCATAAATCTTAACTTTGTGGGTCTGTTATTTGTGAGGGCTGTATCTGCATGGTTACAGTAAGAATCACAAACCATTGCTCCAATAAATGTCTCGAGAGGTTCTTGCAATATTCACATAATCTATAATGTATAGATACAAATGCTGTGACTTAATATGTACTACCTAAATATTTATGTTCATCTAATGAATGTAGATTAGAGAGAAGGGATGTAAGTTATCTATAAGCTAGGTGTGTGCAGTGTCCTAGTTGGCGCAGTCAGACTTAATGAATACTCCCCTCTTGCTCTAGGTAAATACTATTGTAAAACTCGCTGATATGCAGTTTTCTTCTCTTTACAATATGGTGTGAAGCTAATCCTGCTTCCCACCACATCCAGTAGGGGGCATACATCAACCTTACCATACTTGGTGCTAACGGTTTGATTAAGTTTAGAATGAAAGAACATGTAAATGGACATGCTGAATACCTAAACATTAGTGAAGGAAAGCAAGTGACACCAAAATGGTTTTCAAAGTAGCTTGATTCCTACTTCCTTCTCACATCATTCTGCTCATGCATATTTATTTCCACCACAATGGTGTTATCGTCCTTTTTGTGCCTTAGTACAGGGGTGAACAAACTTTTTCTCCTGTGCCCCCCTGCCTTCATTTTTTCTTTTCTCCCCCCCTCCCTTTCTCGCACCTCTCCTTACCTTGAGTCTGGCGTCACAATGTCGGTGTTGTCATGGTGCCAGAAGCCACCGGAGACCAGGTAAGGGGCCTTGGGTGTGATCCCTGGCATTTTATTTAAATGCTTTGGGGAAGAGCGTGGTGACTCTAAGCGCTACGCCCCCCGCCCCCCGCCCCCAGAAAATCTCATGCCCCCCAGTTTGGGCACCCCTGCCTTAGTATTTAGGTGCTGGGTGGTCTTGTTTCTGGTTTGGTAATTGTGTAGCAAACATCTTCGTCTCCAGGCAAGGTCATCTTATCAAATTTCACGCCGGTTTGTTTGCCTATACCTTTATTAGACATTTTCCTTATCCTCTTCAAAATAACACCATTATGCATTAAAACAACCCATCCCTTGTGAGTTCATGATTGCACATTTCCAACGCAGGATGCATGCTTTATCCCCACACACAATGAAATAAGAGACACAATTTAACCTTGTGGGTTTGTTGGCAATTTATTTATTTGGGACGGCTGTATCGGCTCCACCCCCAGCCTACAGCATCAGCATATTTATCTTGATCCATTAACATCAACATACTGCTTCTAAAGAAAGCTGTGACAAACATAAATTGGCACGTGCAGGAAATTAATGTAGATCTTTATAAATAGTTTAAATTACATACATTTGCAAAAAACAATTGGGAGGGTGGGTAAGTGGGGGTAAAATTATTTTATAAAGTTCCCCACTCTACAGTGCTCCCTTGTAAATTATTGACCCCCATACTGTTGTACCATGTGTGCCCCCACAACCCCATATGTCCGTTTTTCCCAACTCCAGACTCGGGGAACCCCAACAGGTCAGGTCTTAAGGATATCCCTGCTCTAGCACAGGTGGCTCAGTCAAAATGACTGAGCCGCTGATTGACCCACCTGTGCATGGACCAATTGGCAACTGCCAAATTGCATCTTTTTCCAATGGGCAGTTGTCAAACAAGGGACCAGCGTTTGCACGGACATGTTGCCCCTCAGCCTATAGCCAACTTTGCAGCTCATTCATCACATTACTCGGTCTCTCTTGTGGTGGCCTTTTGTGGGGGGTCTTGCAGTCCAAAGTTTAACAACTTTTAAAGTATTTTGAAAAATATTTCTCAAAAGTTATAAAAACATAATTACGATAAGCGTTTCAACCCAAGTAGTAATTATCCATTTTGCTGCAGTCTAGATGAGAAAAAAAAAAAAGCTGGTCATCCATAGCCAAATTAGTTCAACTATTTTATATTTCTTCTATAGCAGCTCTAGATGTAGTTTGCCACTGAATAATTTAGTTAAATTTGCATATTCTGCAATACAGTTAACCTAATCCCATGAAGAGTTGACCGATTTGGGAATTAAGACCTAAGTTAAAGAATAAATTAGAGCAGGGGTGAGCAAACTTTTTAGGCCGAGCCCCCCCCTTTTTCATCCATGAAATTTCTCGGGTCCCCCCTTCCTGATGTAATCAAAATCACATGACGTCAGCGCATGTGAGCTGGTTCAGCCAATGAGGCTAACCAGCTTTGTGACTCCCCCGCCACGTGTCTACAAAAAAAGTATAACACAAATTACATAACTTAAAAATAAATATGATATTTGTCTAATAGCGTCCCCATTTATTCTGTATTATTAATCTCTCTCTTCCCGCCACATCAGGACCTCTCTCCCCTCTTCCACAGTCTCTCCCTCTCCCAATATTTCTCTCTCCCCCTCCAGTGTCTCTTGCTCCCTCCCCCCACTCTTTCCCTCCCCCAGTGTGTCTCTCTTTCTCCCTCCCCCTAATGTCTCTCTCCCTCCTCCCAGTGTCTCTCACACTCTCCCTCCAGCCATTGTGTCTCTTCCTCCCACCAGTGTCACTCCCTCCCCTCAGTGTCTCACTCCCTCCCCCCATTGTCTCACTCCCTCCCCCCATTGTCTCACTCCCTCCCCCCAGTGTCTCACTCCCTCCCCCCAGTGTCTCTCCCTCCTGCAAGTGTCACTCTCATCCCCATGTCTTTCACCCCCTCCCCATGTCACACTCACTCCCCCTCCCCATGTCACACTCACTCCCCCTCCCCATGTCACACACTCACTCCCCCTCCCCATGTCACACACTCACTCCCCCTCCCCATGTCACACACTCACTCCCCCTCCCCATGTCACACACTCACTCCCCCTCCCCATGTCACACACTCACTCCCCCTCGCCATGTCACACTCTCAAACCCCCACACACTCACCTCCCACAGTCTCACCCCCCCCCCCCACACTCTCACCCCCTTCCCCATGTGACACACTCTCAACCGCCTCCCCATGTCCCAGGACATACTTGAAAACGAGAGGTAATCTGCGCGATTTCATGCCCATGCAGGCGAGCCAGCGGGTGCGATCGGAGGCGGGGGGAGACTGAGGGAGGCGGGGCAGTGACGTCGCTGGGCCAATCGCCCGCGACGCACCAACGTCACGGCGCCGACGTCACGGCGCCGTGACGTTGACACTGCTCCGCGCTGATTGGATGTTTTCAGCCGACAGCGTTCTGAAAAACAGCTTGGCTGTCGGCTGAAAATCCAGCCAGTGCCTCAGCACGCCTGTGGATGCTCGCGTGAGCCCCCTCTCAAGGCATCCTCATTGAGGATGCAGGGGCTCAGCGCGGAGCGTCCGCACGGCTCAGCGCGGCCCGTCCTTCTATGGACTTGGCCTTAGAAATATGACCATGATATATGTAGTAGATTGCCACCTTTTTGCCCACATCTGTGGCAGTTACAGTTTAGTAACGAAATCATCAATTTGCTTGCTTGGTCTCACACCAATCATGTAAGATTTTGTTTTGTGTAAGGACGTTAATCTGCGAGAATCCATCTGGCAAGATGATAAAATGTGCTACTCTAGTCATATGCTCTGATTTTAGATATAACTTCAGATTTATGGCTACATTCACCTTTTTTTTATTTTATTTTTATATATATATATATATATATATATATATATATATATATATATATATATTTGCACAGTCTCCCCTTTTTTTACAGCTGCACAATGTAACAGTGTTCCCCCCACCCTCTGGGATATTCTGCCATTACTGGTTGTGTGGTGCATGATACCTGCTGGTAACAGGAGGGCTGAGCTGTCTGCCGATGGTAGTGGGGACACAGGATCAGGTTTCTGGGGCATATTACCATATGGTTCTCTAGCAGTGCAGCATCTCCATCTATCTGGAGCCTACAGCAGATGAAGATGATCGACAGTAGAATTAATCACCCCTCACCCCAGTAAGATCACACACTAGGCGGGAGTATAACAACAGGAACGGGGTTATTCTCTTATGTATGCCTCCGTCCGGTAGATATGGCATGAGAAAAAAGAAAAATGGCAGAGCACTACAACAAATATCCATAGAAAAATAAACGGGAGAGTGCGTTTCCCATGAAAATGTTATTATTTAATGGTCATGAAGACAAGAAAAGGACAAAGCGCTCTGTGAAGCGTGAAACGTTGGTGGGGCTTTTTTGCCCTTTTCTTGTCTTCATTACCATTAAATAATAACATTTTCATGGGAAACGCACTCTCCTGTTTATTTTTCTATGGCTATTTGTTGCAGTGCTCTGCCATTTTTCTTTCTTCTCTTGGTCATGCAAAGGCCTGATGTCACTGCCTTCCCCTGTCACTCAAGTGCAGCACCAAGGAGGGGGCCCATGCTGACAACTGGCAGCCTGATTCTAGCAGGGCTTACTGCCTGTAGTAGGACAGATAAGTAGCCAAAAGTGGCATGTTTCATGAGTTTGGCGCCAAGCCACAACAAGATGGCGCTAAAGGGTTATTCTACAAACTTTTCTTCCAATGATGCTGCACACCAACTTGAGAATTTGTAATGCCTTCTTCACTACAGTGCTTTGCTTGTGCCTCCAGCCTTAAAAATCAAACTAAACTCTAACAACTGTTAACATAAAACTTACTTCTCGTTATTTGGGATGTACAATATGTACCACTAGTTCATTTCTTTAGGAACTTTATTATTTATTTTTTTAACGTCACTGTATTTTTGTAGTAATCTACATTATCATATTGTGGGTTTTTTTGTGGTGAGGAGGCAAAGTGAATGGTGAGATAATACTACATTTTCCTGTCAGGGGAAAATGATGCTCCAGCTTCCTATTGGTTAAACATATTATGTATTATGTCCAAACAAAATTTAAAGCTGCAAACCAAGCAATATTCTACATGTGTTTTTTTTAAAATAATAAATCAGTTCTGTACTATGAGACAATACTTGTAGCATTTTTTTTAAAGCAACTGTAAATTATTTTTTGTATGTATTGTAATGTAACCAGCCTTTTTTGTTTCTATAACAACCATTTACAGAGTCACAGATACTGAGTCAATTCTCCTCTGCAGCCATTAAGTGAACCCCCGAGCCGAATCTTCGCTGATCGATCACAGGAGAACGCACTTAGCTACTTAACTCGATCGGCAACTTAGCTACTTATCATTGTGCAGATTGTATTGATGCACATATTAAAGGAAAAAATGGCACCTTGGACTGCTGCTTTAAAAACAAGAGTGCTGCACGTTATAAACTCTGAGCTTTGTGTTTGTCTCCTACTTTTTAGGAGAAATTATGTACTTTTTCAAATAGACCGTTTATATTAACAAAATGTCCGGAATTTGTACACCCATTTAAGATACACATTTTTCTCAAAACCCATCCTCTGTTTCCCATTTTGGGAGTGTCTTCCGGTATTTTTGAAGTAACAGCGCTGCTTACTTGAGCACTTGCACTTAGAACAGCAAAGCAGAGATACATATTGCCTTAAATCAAGGTTGCCCAGTACAGCCTGCAGGCATAATTGGTGTCAAGGATGATTGGTACCACATGTTGCACAGCAATGTCAAAAAATATATATTTATGATTTTACTACTATTCTGTATAAAACAGGAAAACCAATGTCTTTTGAAATGATCTTTTATTAATGACATATTCTTGGTAGAGAATTCATCGTATTTTTATACATACAGTACCTGTCTTTTTTTTTGCTGACAATTGGGATTAAAAACAAGAGTTTGACAGTGTAGCCCAACAAAAACTGAAAAAATGGTCATTAGTATGTTTGTACACGAACAGCTTAGCCGGAAATCCTTGTATTGTCGTCACATTGAGTTCTAAGGGGAAAAAAGCTGTAAGTGAAGCTTCTCTGTAATGAGGGCATGTGATTGGGCTAATCTCTTCAGGAATGAAGGCACAGTATGACTGAAGCCTAAGCATCTCCCTGTGAATGCCTGAAGTTCTGTGCTGCTCTTTGTGTAGCTAACAAGCTTTGCCAAACTCAGCCCGGCAGCTGAAATCCTTTGACATGTTCACCAAATGTAATGCCTGCTCCCCATCCATGAAATAGTGCAAATAAATAAAAAAAAACTAATTGCCCAGCATTGTCACATTGAAACTTTTATCTGAACCCAGAAGACCTGCGATGGATAGAGCGCCTGAGGGTTTTACATTGGCGCCCCTTGGAATTGGTTCAGTAAACGCTTCTCACCCCACCACGGAAGTTAATTCTGTCTTTTCCCAGACCGAGCACCATGTAGTTGCAGCGTATTTGATTACAGCAGGTACGGTTTTGTGTCTTCCGAATTTGTGTTTAGAAATGTTTTCTTTTCATTGTTTGTAGAGAGATTTTTTATTTTTGGGACATTCGTTGCTAGTGAACACGTTGTGAAAAACTGCCATTCAAGATTTCTTAATTAGAGAGCACCGTTGACCCCATACATTTGGGCTGTGTTATAATGTGCCCTGAAGGTTGTACCTTTCTTGCTCTTGTCTAGGGATGTTCGCTATCTCAGAACTAATTTAAACAGAAAGGCGGATTACAATATGGGTTATTGTGGACAATTTCTTATTTGGTTACAGCATGTAATCTAATCCTCAGTATATTCAGGGGCATGTCTAAATGGTTTCATATAGGTGGTAAGATGTGTATATTGTTATCTTCCTTGGTGAAGGAAAACATGCAGTAGTACTAATACCGTAGCTTGTCCAGAATAATATTTAAAGGGGTGAGTAGTTGGGTGAGCTCGCTGGTATTAACCTCTCAGCAAAGGTTTGTAAAGTTTGTGAATCATGCTTAAATTGTCCCTCAGGCCACCATGTATTATTGCTTCGACAGCCTAAATGCTGGACAAATACTCTCTGCTTGCAATTAATGCTAACCAATAACAGCAACATATTTTACATTTCCTATATTTTCAAAACCTTTAAGGTATTGCAAACTGAACATTTAGTCATACGTGTGTAGCAAAGGACTGGTTCTTAGCTACCAAACTGCCCTCTTTGGCAGTAAGCCCTGATAAGAGCAGACCTGCCAGTACTTATTATGGGGTTTCCCCACTCTCTGCAGTGCCCTTGAGTGACAGGGGAGGAGGTGGAACCAGGCCTGGGTTTATCCAATCCTGGGTCAGACCTGGTACCCTCCTTCTGGCTGTACTTAAGGGGATTGCCATCCAAATTTAGTCCGTGCCTCTCCCCACTTGAGAGAGACAGGTCACACACAAGTTGCCTGAATACTGGCCTTCCCTGTTCCTCTTCCTTTCGGGGGAGAGTGCATGTGCACCTTTCCCCTGATCGAGGATCAGGGAGGAGCAAGGACTGCTGCGGGGGCCCTTGACCCGTAGTGCAGGTCCAGGGACCATCCTACAGCTGGATACAACACCAGAGACTGCATAAGGCAGAGGCCTGCTGTGACTGCATTGAGCTGAATAGAATAAACCATTCCAGTTATTATACCTCCTGCCTGGGGTATAACCTACTCTCGGTAGACAGCTAACCACGTACTGTGGAGACTTGCAAGAAATGGATTCCTGCCAGAATCATGCGGACCGCGTGGTGGAGTTGCAAAATACAGAAACTGGTGTTGCAAATCTTTTGTGGAATGGCGCGAAAGCCATGACCACCCCTTTTTGTGCTGCCTAGGGCTTCTGGTTTCACCAGGGGGAGTAGGCAGTGAGGACATTATGATCAAATATGGGACTGTGGATGCAGGGACTGCCCCCAAGATCGAGGAGCCTGTGATAACTGAACAAGTTAGACCTGTAATTGGAGTTGACTGTTGTTTGTCCCGAAACAGTCATGTGCCCCAACGATGGCCATGAGGTTGCATCAAGCGCGAGTACTGAACAATGTTCTGATGGGCGCGCCCTATTTCCCGAGCTTCGGGATAAGCTGATGGCGTGAAATCCAAGAACCCACACCCAGCAAAGTGACTGGGTCAGATAGGGAACCGAGTCACGCCCTACAATTTTACGCCCCTCCTCTAATCTCCACCAGAGGGAGGGGTTACTGTGACAGCCAATGCCGAATGACTGCTGAAGACAAGGGAGGATCCGGATGTGACCGACCGCACCCTCAGTTCTTCGGAGCCAGCAAAGACAGAGGAGTTGCCATGCCTGTCCTCCTACCGCCACGCACTTTATCCATGCCCGCGATGGCGAACTGTGACTTTGCTTATTACCATCTGCCAGGAGGGCTCCTGGTAGTGCAGGTTGATGAGACATGATTCTTGAAGTGCCTGTGCCTTAAGTGTGACTTTCCGGGCAGAGACCTAATATGGGGCGCTAAGTGTGCGAGATGCGGAGCTCGATTTCTGAAGCTGACTCAATACCTGGGTGGTCGATGCTGCTAACCCAACTACCTCAGCAATGGAGATTCTGGAGGGCCCCTGCGCCCTAGCGGATGCTCCCGGGGGTCCATGTACCCCGATGATCGAAGTGTTCCCGAGCTGGTTCCAGACCCGGTTCCAGAGATGGTGCCAGAAACGGTCCGTGAGCTGGAACCGACGCAAGACGAGCAACCGAGTAAGGTGACTACCTGGGGTGAGGAGGAGCCACAGTTGGTCGCATTACAGGAACTAAACAGCTGCAAGTTGATTACCGCAGATGGCGGTGCAATGCTCCGGTGCCTATCCCTCACAGCAGTGGTCAGGCATCGTTGGTGCTTTGTCAGCCGGCGTGTGCCCCTACGGACCCCGCCAAACATGACAATGGTGCCTTTACCACCGAGCAGTGCAGTCCAGTCCCGATGACGGCAGCGAGGTGGCCTAAGCAGCAGAAGAGCGTCCCATGGTTGGCGGTTTCTAGCGGCCTGGTCGGCAAACCAGCATCTAGATCGGTGAGTTCATGGAGCTGTGAGAGTCCACCTCCTTACTCCCCACAGGAACTGATGGAGACTTCTGGTGAGAAGGTACCAGACGACAGCGATCTTTATCCGGATCCTGTGAGATCAGCTGATGTCAACAGAGAGGCGGACGAGGAACGATTTCCACTCCGGTGAGTACTGTTTCCACCAGCAATGGAGTGGGACATTTTATTGACTCTATGCGGGCACGCCTGGAACGCAAGCAGGCTGCAGCTGAGGTGAGCACTAAGACACATACCCCAGGACACTTGGCCATGTACAATGACCCTTTACTGAGCCCCAAGTCAAAGCCAGATGCGAAGCTTCACATAGTCAGTATAGCACTGGTACTGTATCTAGCCAGCGTGGGTGTCACATCAAGGACTCTGACCGAGACTTTAAGGCCTCAAATCCTGTGGCTTGTACTCTCCGCACTGCCCTTTCTCCACCCCCTGAGTCTCGGAGCTCTGCTAGGTGGGCTTGAAATCATCTGCGATCAGCTCTTTATTTTCAGAAATCAGGGGGTAGGGAGATTGCGTTTGAGTATAGTTCGGATGAGGATCTAGGAGGATCCTCTACTAGGGCCTTCAGGTTTAGGGAAGATATTCCTCGCAGGGTCCCTGTTCGGGGTATCAGAATGGAGAATTGGGATTCTGACATTTCAGATGAGAATTGGGATAGTGATTTGGAGTTGCATAATTCTGAGGAGAGGTGGAATTCTGATGGGGAATCTGGGAATAGTGATTTCAATTTCGGTTTGGATGATGATTCTGGGATATCAGTGGATAACACCTCTGAGTCTGGTCTCCCAACACCAAGGTTCCCCAATTATAGAGCTGACCCTCTATGTAGTTGCCTGACCTGTCGAACAGGAATTTGCTTTGAGTCTTACATAAATAAGTGGATAGTAGGAAGGTCCATATACATAGACCGGGTAGAGTATGTTTTGGAAAGACCACCCTAAGAGGGTATGTTCTGTAACTGTGCCTGATAGTACTGGGGCACTTGTCAGCAAACCAGACCCAGAGCATTACTACTGAGTAATTAGGTTCTCCATGTTGGGAGGGACCTCGGTTGTCATGGAATTCTGTGAGGTAATTAAAAGTTAATGCACTGTAATACAGAAAAGTATGTACCTTTTGCATTGTGATTCACATATTATTGTTATTGATTCTCCTGTTCTGTTTAGGATATACATCTGAAGGATGGTACCCGCAAATTTCGGTCCCAGTGAGGACATGGAAGTTTCCACCAGAGGGAGAGTGTAGCCAAGACTGGTTCTTGGCTACCAGTCTGCCCTCCCTGGCAGTAAGCCCTGGTAAGGCCTGCCAGTACTTATCATGAGTTTTCCCCACTCCCTGCAGTAATCTTGAGTGACAGGGGAGGAGGTGGAACCAGGCCTATGTTTACCTAAACCTGGGTCAGACCTGGTGCCCTCCTCCTGGCTGTACTTAAGGGGATTGCTGCGCAAATTTAGGTAGTGCCTTTCCTCACTTGAGAGAGACAGGTCACACACAGGTTGCCTGAATTCTGGCCTTCCCTGTTCCTCTTCCCCTCAGGAGACAGTGAGTGTGCACCTTTCCCCTGATTCTGATAGAGGATCAGGAAAGAGCAAGGACTGCTGCGGGGCCCTTGACCTTGTCCAGGGACCATCCTACAGCTGAAGATATCACCAGAGACTGCATAGGGCAGAGACCTGCGGTGACTGCATTGAGCTGAACAGAATAAACTGTTCCAGTTATTATACCTCCTGCCTGGTGTGTGATCTTCCTGGGAAAGGAGAGGGGATTGTGTTCTACCATAGGAGATCGCCTCCATACATCTGGAGCCTGTGGAAGATGGAGGCGCTGTACCACTAGAGATCTATGTCGGGTATGTACCCCAGAAGCTTGTCCTGTGTCTCCACAAATATCGCCAGATGACTCAGCCCTCCTGCTTACCAACAGGTAGTATACACCACACACGCTGTAATGGCAGAATCTTCCATCAGGTTGGGAAAACACTGTTACATGTGTTTAATGCCTTTTTTTTTTTACCTTTGTGAGAGGAGAGGGCTACCCTCCTCTGTGCAGTACAATATGGGAGGTAACTACAAAATATCAAATACATACAACTTAAAACATAATGAAGCAATAGGTAATGAGGTCCCTGTAAATGTTTACTCTTTTATATGATCAATCACATAAAAACATGCAGTGTTCTATTTTTACATTTTTAAATGAGTCCAAACAGGGAAAAGCTAAAAACTGGGACTTTTGAACGATTGAGAAATTTGTCGGGATGCCAGAATGTTTAATGAAAATCAGGGACTGTTCCTGCTAAACCGGGAGGTATGGTCTCCCTAATTTGTCCTTTTGTACTCATCAGTATTAGCAGGACCAGCTGGGATGTTTGCGGGGCTCTCTCCCATCGTCATGGCTCTGTGACGTCAAATGTCATTGCGTTGTCATGAGGTGACATTACGGTGCCATGTGGTGTGACTTTGTCATGGCGCCACAAGGTGTCCCATTGCCATAGCAACTTGATGCCATTTGACGTCACAGAGCCATGATAATGGGACCCTGCATGAGATGCTGCCGAAGAAGGTAAAAGAGTCACAGAGACCCCGCGCTCTCCCCCGGTAATCAGTCTAATTGTCGTGGGGGAGAGCACGGGGCCTCTGTAAGTGCGGGGCTCGGTCGACAGTCACTGATGGAAAAACCATCAAGCCAGGCCTGATTATGAGCTTGGTCACTCATTATGAATATGTATGGCAGAGTTTACAAAACAGACATTCACGTTTTGGTGGGTAAGAAAAAGTGTCAAAAACCTGGCAACTAAATTTGAAAAGGTATGACATGTATCTAATAAAACCACATACTTTTATTCAATTTCAAAACTATAAAAATGGATACATGTAATGCAGTCTCCAAACCTCCTTTGCATAGCACACTTTGCAGTCAAGAGGTCTACGTGCGTATTATTTGCATGAATAAAAATCTCACAATCTACGTATTTGTTTCTTAGGGGTAGTAAGCATTCTAAGCAACATTATAGTTCTGGGCATCTTTGTTAAATACAAGGAACTCCGCACAGCAACCAATGCAATCATCATTAACCTGGCGTTCACTGATATTGGAGTCAGTAGTATTGGTTATCCAATGTCTGCAGCATCAGATCTGCATGGAAGCTGGAAATTTGGAAACGTGGGATGTCAGGTAAGAAGCATTTCCCCCCCTAAACCTCTGATTTTTCCTACAATGTACACTACTACCCAGTTTGCAGCAACACTTTTGACGGTCTTTATAGAGGTCTTACTGACGTTAAATAAAGTCTTAGGCTGCGTCCAGGGTGATTGCGCGCCCGCTCTCGAGCGCCATGACGTCAAGCGCTCATTTTGCTCGGGCAATTGTTGGGTTGCGCGATGTGGGGCGTGCCCGTGACGTCACATGAGCGGTTTGCCATCATTGGTTGATACGCGCACGTGTCCAGGGCATCGCGTGGCAAAGACAAAAAATGTCTTTGCACACATCGCGTCTACCCACACTCACGTGCACGTGCAGTATGGATGCTTCAATTCAGTTTCATTGTTTTGATCGCTCAGCACGCTCTCATCCTGGATGCGGCCTTTGTAGCTGAAATTTAGTTAACTGCTATGAGTTACTACCTAGATCTGGTTTTCACTAAACTGTTCTCTTTCTGATTTCTTCATTTCCCCCCTGCCTCTCTCTGACCATCATATCATATCATTTTCTCCCTCTCGCTTCTCCCCTTCTCCATCTCCATCTCCCCCTCGCTTCTGCAGAGACCTGCGCTCTATTAACTTACGCACACTCAATTATCATCCTAACTTTTAAAGCTTTACACTCTTCTGCCCCTCCTTACATCTCAGCCCTAATTTCTTGCTATGCACCATCCCGTCTCTTGCGTTCCACTCAAGGATGTCTTTTCTTTACCCATTTGTATCTAAAGCCCTCTCCCGCCATAAACCTTTCTCACTGACTGCCCCACACCTCTGGAATGCTCTTCCCCTCCATACCCGACTAGCACCCTCTCTATCCACCTATAAGACCCACCTTAAAACACACCTGCTTAACGAAGCATATAAGTGGCTAACACTATACACCTGATACATAAATCTTGGCCCCTGCAGATGCACTTTCCAGTATGCCCTCCTACTGTATCTGTATGTTCCTCCTACCAATTAGATTGTAAGCTCTTCGGAGCAGGGACTCCTTTTCCGAAATGTTACTTTTATGTCTGAAGCCCTTATTCCCATGATCTGTTATTTGTATTATTTGTTATTTATATGATTGTCACGTGTATTGCTACTGTCAAGCGCTATATGTACACTAATGGCGCTATATAAATAAAGCAACAGGAAAGATGATCCAGGGCTCCACGGATTTTTGGCAAAAGAATTTATTCATAATACACAACGTTTCGGCCTCACTTAGGCCTTTGTCAAGTGACTTGGACCAGTCACTTGACAAAGGCCTAAGTGAGGCCGAAATGTTGTGTATTATGAATAAATTCTTTTGCTAAAAATACGTGGGGCCTTGGATCATCTTTTCTGTTGCTGTATACTTGGATTGCTGCAGATAGGCCATCCTTGAACAAGGAGATCCGGCATTGTGCGCAAGTATTGCATTTTTTGCATTTATTTGCACTGTTTTGGTGTGCTACATACCCACATACCTTTGCTATATAAATAAAGACATACATACATACATACATACATACATACATACATACATACATGAGCAGTAAGGCTGAAATTAGATGGATGTTTGGAATTCTACATTCATTATTAAACCTATAAAGTATATATTACATAAATGATTGGAAAAATACAGTACTCTACATAGTAAGGTATACAATATATACCTATATGCGTGCACATTTATACATATTTACTACTATGTTTTACCCAAGGGTTTCGCAGCGTGAGCAATTTAAGCTAGTGCCCAAATACTTTACAAAATGGGTGCATATTAAGTGATTTCTTGAGTGCCTGGAAGGTGGGAGCTTTCCTGAAGTCGTTATGGAGGTTGTTCCAATGCTTGGGACCTTCTGCTTAAAATGCACTCTTTTCCCAATCCGGTGGATTTGAATAGAGGAACACAAAGCAGTGCATTGATCGTTGATGCGTTCCAAGATGTATGTTGCTGTTGGGCCCTGTGTGGTTTTATAGGTTGTAGAGAGGGCTTTGAACTAATTTTGCTGCCGGATTGGCAGCAGGTGAAGTTTCAGAACCCATTATAAGGGAAGACGTTTATGAAGGTATTGATGAAATGTACTGACCTTGTGAACAGAAATGAGCAGTGGAGGTAAAAGTACAAAAAACAATGTTTGTAGGGATATGCTAGAAACCACCAAATATCTGTGAGATTGAGGACGTCAAAATACTTTTGGAAATGGAGAAGGCAGCACAAGACCTTGAATATGGAGTACAGTTTTGGGCACCACTCACTATAAAAGACTATGGAAGTAGAAAAAGTGCCGGGAAGAGCCAACAAATTAAAAAAGGGGATGGAAATTCTGACTTATGAGGAGAGGCTAGCTAATCTAAATGTGTTTACATTAGAAAGAGGCGTCTAAGGGGGGTGGATCCGGTGACATCACCTGGTATGGCTGCGTGAGGAAGGAGCTCTGCGGACCCTCACATATAAACACGAAAATCAGCGCTCTTCCCCTGACTTATATACCCCCCCTGAGCTTGCCTAGGACGTCCAAGTGACTGACAATGGCTAACAGGCAAAAAAAAGCACAACAGACCCCAGGGGTCACAACATTTTTCCGTCCGACCCAGCGAAGCTCAGAGGCGGCAGAGGAAACCCAAGATGGCGTCAGCCCATGCGGCCCCACAGCCTCAGGAGGTAATAAAGAAAGATCAAAAGAAAGCCCTGAGCCAGAAAGGGGAATCACCCGGGCGTATATGGAGGAGCTTTTCTCCGCTATGCATGACAAGCTCCATGCCTCCCTACAAGCGGACCTGAGGAATGTGATCACAGAGCTGAAGCAGGAGATCACGGGCCTCACAGAGAAGACGTCTAAATTAGAAACCAGGCTGGGGGAGGCCCTGCATCGTCAAGCAGAAGCAGAGGAGGAAATCATCCGGCTGGGTGAAGAGGTTTCCTACCTGAAGGATGGGCTTGAGGATCAGGAAAATAGGGACCGACGCCAGAACTTGAGAATCCGAAATATTCCCGAGTCGGTCCTGCCTGATCTCCTCCGCCCATACCTAAAGAAGCTGCACTCAATTTGCGGGGATATTGAAGAAAGAGATGCAGAGATTGATCGGGCCCACTGCGCCCTGGGACCTAAATCAGATAATCCCCGCCGACGGAGAGATGTAATACTTCGCCTACATAGCTACTTCACGAAGGCGAAGATCATAGGAGCCTGCTGCGACAAGGACTATATCCAATTCGAGAACGAGTCCTTGCAGGTATTTAATGATCTATCTAAAAAAACAATCGACCGCCGCCGTGACCTCCGGCCCCTGACTACCCTCCTCCGCGAGAAGGGAGTCAGGTATCGCTGGGGATTTCCATTTAAACTGACCGCGAGTAGTAACGGTAAATTCCTTACCTTGAGACGACCCTCAGATATGCTCCAATTCGCCCGAGCGCTTGGCTTGTCTCCCCCGCCCTCCTGGAATGAGGAGAGAGCAGAGTCCAGGAGCCGGGTCCCCGAGGAAGCTTCAGGCCAATCCGCGGAGCGCCGCAAGTGATCACCGCTCCCAAGGAATAGAGACTCACACCGTCTATGCCCTGCAGCGAACCTTACCACCTGAGCCCTGCACAGACCCTCGCCATCTGTGACCTGCAGCGAACCTCTCCGCCTGAGCCCTGCAGAGACCCTCGCCATCTGTGACCTGCAGCAAACCTCTCCGCCTGAGCCCTGCAGAGACCCTCGCTGCCCGAGCCCTGCAGAGACCCTCACCGCCCGAGCCCTGCAGCAACTCTCGCCGTCTGTGCCCTATTGATAATCCACACCAGTGCTGGGAGAAGGCGAGGATCGGACCCGCCGCGTCGCTGAGAGGGGATTTCCAGCACACCCTATCTGCCCCGGAGAAGCTCCCTCGGCTGCGATGCGGAGTGGAGATGGAAGAAGCCTGTCCTTCGCGGCCCCCTCTGCTAACCCGGTCTGAGCGTCGGGAGGCGTCCGGGTGGGAGCTGAGACCCGTGTGTGTGTGTCTTTTTCTTCTCCTCTCCCCCTCCTCTCATCAACCCCAAAAGCTTCGCCTGCAACTGCCGTTAAACTGAAACCAGCATGAGGAAGCACCGACTGAGCCGAGACACGGGAGCGGTGAACAGTCTGTGGGGGGGGGGGGGGGGGGTTGTTGGGGGGAGTACTCGAGGGAGCCTCAAAATGCCAGCTCGTGACTCCCAATGTTTCATCCTGATCCCGACCACAGATGTTGCCCCAGTCCCTAGCCCACCGATCCAGAGCACTGAGCCTGATATGGCTCTGGCCCGTAGCTCAAAAACTGTTTAGCTATATACACAGTTTCCTCTGCGGCCACACTCACGGCTACAATCAATGTTACACATACTGTTATGTTCACTGCAATACCTATGGCTAAACTTTATGCTGCAAATGCCTGTATATACATAAGTTTCTCAGGGGCAGTCCCTCCCCCTCCTCTCTCCCCCCTCCTCCTCTCTCCCCCTCCCCCCTCCCCCCTCCTCCTCCACCCCCCCTCCTCTCTCCCCCTCCTCCTCCTCTCTCCCCTCCCCTCCTCCTCTCTCCCCCTCCTCCTCCTCTCCCCCCCTCCTCTCTCTCCCACCTCCTCCTCTCTCCCCCTCCCCCCTCCTCTCTCCCCCTCCTCTCTCCCCCCTCCCCCCTCCTCTCTCCCCCCCTCCCCCCTCTTCCCCCCTCCTCCCCCCTCCTCCTATCTCCCCCTCTCTCCCCCTCCTCCTCTCTCCCCCTCTCCCCTCTCTCCCCCCTCCCTCCCCCCTCTCTCCCCCCTCTCTCCCCCCTCTCTCTCCCCCCCCTCTCTCCCCCCCCCTCTCTCCCCCCTCCTCTCTCCCCCCTCCTCTCTCCCCCCTCCTCTCTCCCCCCTCCTCTCATCCTCCCCCTCTTTCCCCCTCTTTCCCCCTTCCCCTCTTTCCCCCTGCCCCCTCTCTCCCCCCTCTCTCCCCCTCTCTCCCCCTCTCTCCCCTTCCCTCTCTCCCACTCCCCCTCCCCCTTCCCCCTCCCCTCCTCCCCCCCTCTTTCCCCCCCTCTCTCCTCCTCCCCCTCTCCCTCCACCCTCCCCTCCCCCTCTTCCCCCCTCTCTCCCCCCTCCCCTCCTCCTCCCCCATCCCCCCTTCCCCTCCTCCTCCCCCCTTCCCCCTCCTCCCCCCCTTCCCCCTCATCCCCCCCTTCCCCTCCCCTTCCCCCCCTTCCTCCCCCCTCCTCCTCCCCCCTTCCTCCTCCTCCCCCCCTTCCCCCTCCTCCCCCCCTCCTCTCCCCCTCCTCCCCCCCTCCTCTCCCCCTCCTCCCTCCCTTCCCCCTCATCCCCCCCTTCCCTCCCCTTCCTCCCCCCTCCTCCTCCCCCCTTCCTCCTCCCCCCCTTCCCCCTCCTCCCCCCCTTCCCCCTCCTCCCCCCCTTCCCCCTCCTCCCCCCCTTCCCCCTCCTCCCCCCCTTGCCCCTCCTCCCCTCCTCCCCCCCTTCCCCTCTCCTTCCCCCCCTTCCCCTCTCCTTCCCCCCCTTCCCAATCAATGTTACACATACTGTTATGTTCACTGCAATACCTATGGCTAAACTTTATGCTGCAAATGCCTGTATATACATAAGTTTCTCAGGGGCAGTCCCTCCCCCTCCTCTCTCCCCCCTCCTCCTCTCTCCCCCTCCCCCCTCCCCCCTCCTCCTCCACCCCCCCTCCTCTCTCCCCCTCCTCCTCCTCTCTCCCCTCCCCTCCTCCTCTCTCCCCCTCCTCCTCCTCTCCCCCCCTCCTCTCTCTCCCACCTCCTCCTCTCTCCCCCTCCCCCCTCCTCTCTCCCCCTCCTCTCTCCCCCCTCCCCCCTCCTCTCTCCCCCCCTCCTCTCTCCCCCCCTCCCCCCTCTTCCCCCCTCCTCCCCCCTCCTCCTATCTCCCCCTCTCTCCCCCTCCTCCTCTCTCCCCCCTCCCCCCTCTCTCCCCCCTCCCTCCCCCCTCTCTCCCCCCTCTCTCCCCCCTCTCTCCCCCCCCCTCTCTCCCCCCTCCTCTCTCCCCCCTCCTCTCTCCCCCCTCCTCTCTCCCCCCTCCTCTCATCCTCCCCCCTCTCTCCCCCTCCCCCCTCTTTCCCCCTCCCCCTCTTTCCCCCTTCCCCCTCTTTCCCCCTGCCCCCTCTCTCCCCCCTCTCTCCCCCTCTCTCCCCCTCTCTCCCCTTCCCTCTCTCCCACTCCCCCTCCCCCTTCCCCCTCCCCTCCTCCCCCCCTCTTTCCCCCCCTCTCTCCTCCTCCCCCTCTCCCTCTCGCTCCACCCTCCCCTCCCCCTCTTCCCCCCCTCTCTCCCCCCTCCCCTCCTCCTCCCCCATCCCCCCTTCCCCTCCTCCTCCCCCCTTCCCCCTCCTCCCCCCCTTCCCCCTCATCCCCCCCTTCCCTCCCCTTCCCCCCCTTCCTCCCCCCTCCTCCTCCCCCCTTCCTCCTCCTCTCCCTCTCGCTCCACCCTCCCCTCCCCCTCTTCCCCCCCTCTCTCCCCCCTCCCCTCCTCCTCCCCCATCCCCCCTTCCCCTCCTCCTCCCCCCTTCCCCCTCCTCCCCCCCTTCCCCCTCATCCCCCCCTTCCCCTCCCCTTCCCCCCCTTCCTCCCCCCTCCTCCTCCCCCCTTCCTCCTCCTCCCCCCCTTCCCCCTCCTCCCCCCCTCCTCTCCCCCTCCTCCCCCCCTCCTCTCCCCCTCCTCCCTCCCTTCCCCCTCATCCCCCCCTTCCCCTCCCCTTCCCCCCCTTCCTCCCCCCTCCTCCTCCCCCCTTCCTCCTCCCCCCCTTCCCCCTCCTCCCCCCCTTCCCCCTCCTCCCCCCCTTCCCCCTCCTCCCCCCCTTGCCCCTCCTCCCCCCCTTCCCCTCTCCTTCCCCCCTTCCCCTCTCCTTCCCCCCCTTCCCCTCCCCTTCCCCCCCTTCCCCCCCTCCTCCTCCCCTCCCCCTCCTCCTCCCTCCTCCTCCCCTCCTCCTCCCCTCCTCCTCCCCTCCTCCTCCCCTCCCCCCTCCTCCTCCCTCTCCCCCCCCCTTAGCTGTATCCACTGTCCCATATACAGCCATACTCAAGGTTACAATTTCTGCTAGGAATACTGTTACGTCTGCTGTTATATCTATGATGTGATCTTATGCTGCGAATGCCTTGTAGGTACAAAAGTTTATTAAAAGCAGTCTCTGAGCCATCAGTTAACCCTTTACTACATCCCCCCTCCCCCTAGCTCCCTTCCCCCTCCCAGCCCCCCCTCTCCCTCCCTCCCTAGCCTCCCCAACTTCCCCCCAGCCCCTTCTCCTCCCCTCCCCCCCAGCCATTCCCTCCCTTCCCCCCCAACACCCAAATGGCTAGTCAGTCAGCAATTAAACTTGTTTCACTGAATGTGAAAGGTTTGAACAATAATAGAAAAAGAAGACTAGCGCTCCAGGAACTGAAAAGGTCTAAGGGAGACGCACTTTGCATCTCAAGAGCTGCCCAAATTAATTAGCAATGTATTCCCGACGGGTTTCTTCTCATCATTTCATAGTAAAAAACGTGGAGTAGCTATCCTACTCAGACAAGGAACCCCATTCAATATTACCAAAACAACTTCAGATCCAGAGGGTAGATTTCTAATGGTATATGGCTCGCTCGCGGGTACGGCGATCGCTCTGGTCAACATTTATGCGCCAAATGAAAATCAAACAGAATTCCTAAAAACAGTGTTAGAGAAGATTGATCCTAACTACCTATCCTCTTTAATTATAGGTGGGAATTTTAATATGGTGATAAACTCCACTGAGGATAGAGTCTCAACTCTCAATCGCTCACAAAGAGCTTCCTCCCAGAAAATGGAGAGACAACTCAAAGAGATCACTAGGGAATACTCCTTAATGGACATTTGGAGAATCCAACACCAGAGCCAAAGAGACTACACCTTCTATTCAGCGCCACACCAATCATACTCTCGTATAGACTATTTTTTTGCTACCAAAAATGTTCTGGAAGCCTCCACCAATTCGGACGTAGGCCCCATTACTTGGTCAGATCATGCCCCTATCACGCTAACTCTTTCAACTCCATTTCAAAAATTGACCTCCTACACTTGGAAGCTGAGTGAACCACCCGGCAGTAGAAAAAGAAATTAAAGCGGCGCTTAGGGAGTATTTCGCTCTCAACGTAGGTACAGTCGAATCTCCGGCGGTACTGTGAGAAGCCCATTAGGCAGCAATCAGGGGAACTTTTATATCAATTGCATCCCACAGAAAGAAGGCCAAGGTAAAATGAATAACGGATCTGACAAATAAAAGTATAAAGCTGGAACAGCAGCATAAATCCAACCCCTCTAAAGATTTTTACAAAATCTTGACCGCAGCCAGAAACGAACTAAAACAGTCCCAAATGGAAGATGTAGAAAAGCCCTCACATGGACTGGCCAAAAATACTATGACAAGCGCAACAAGGCCGACAGACTTTTGGCTAGCAAACTAAGAGGTATACAGAAACGCTCCCAGATCACTGCGATAAAGAACAGATCGGGGGAAATAATCTATAATGAGCAGAAAATAGCGGAAGAATTTACCGCATTCTATACTAAACTATATAACCTTAGGGCTCAGGGAGGGAAGGCGGGGATACCCACCTCTGAACCCATTAGTAATTACCTATCGGATTGCCCCCTGCCCACATTGACAGAGGAGGAAAATCTGACGCTTAATGCAAAGATCACCCAAAAAGAGTTGGCGGACGCAATAAAAACATTAAAAATCTCGAAAGCCCCTGGCCCCGATGGCTTCTCCAATGTCTATTATAAAAGGTTCTCCCCGATCCTGCCTAAACACCTGCTTAGCTTATTTAACTCATTCATGGAGGGCAACCCAATCCCCCCATCAATGACGCAGGCCAACCTAGCCATAATACACAAAGAGGGTAGGGATCCACTGCTCTGTGGGAGTTATCGACCAATCTCTCTACTAAACAACGATCTCAAGCTTTACAGCAAAATCCTGGCAAATAGATTGAATCTGATCTTACCGAGACTCATCCACAACGACCAGGTGGTGTTTGTCTCAGGCAGACAAGCCTCAGATAACACCCGCAAAATTATAAATATCGTTGACCATGCCCACCTCACAGCTACCAAAGAGGTTCAGTTAAGCTTAGATGCAGAGAAGGCGTTTGACAGAATCGATTGGCTATTTCTTGACAAAACAATGCAGAAATTCGGCTTCAAAGATACGTATCTAGAGGGGGTCCGAGCACTGTACCCCAGCCCATCTGCGGTGGTGAAACTCCCGGGCGGATCCGCTAAGAAATTCAACATAACAAATGGAACGAGACAAGGATGCCCCCTATCCCCCCTCCTGTTCGCCCTAACAATTGAACCTCTGGCGTCTAAAATACGAGACAACATAAATATACAGGGGGTACCAATTGGCGGAAAAAATGATCGTTATTCGCAGATGATATTATCCTAACGTTAACGCAACCCCAGATCTCTCTTCCAAATCTCCACAAAGAATTAATGGAATTTGGTTAAATATCAGGATATAAAATTAATAGTGATAAATCAGAAGCCCTCAACCTAAATTTGTCAGAGCCCGAGATGCGGACATTGAAACAAAACTTTAACTATAAGTGGAGCCCTTCATACATCAAATACCTGGGAGTACATGTATCAAGGAATTACGGCTCTCTGTACCAAAATAACTATCCAAACCTCTTTAAGAAAATTAAAAAAGACCTGGATAATTGGGAAAGCTACCAGATCTCATGGATCGGGAGGATGATCTCAGTGAAAATTAATATACTCCCCAGATTATTATACTTCTTCCAGACACTCCCGATCCATATCCCTGGCTCTGAACTAAAGACTATCCAAAATAAAAATTTTCAATTTATCTGGCAAGGGAAGAGACCCAGGGTATCTAGGTCGGTTCTTATGGCGCCCAGGACAAAAGGAGGATTGGGGGTCCCGGACATTGCTAAATATTATCAGGCAGCCCAACTAAGACAGGCGGTCATGTGGAACTCGGACCCAGACCAGCTCTGTTGGCTAGCAATTGAATCTCACTACTCCAGAACGCCTTCTCTGCAAGCTTATCTTTGGTGCGGTGACAGGGGAACTGATATGGCACCCAAATTCAAACTGTGAGCGATGAGACACACATGGGAAATATGGGCGAAAGCCAAAACTAAATTCCAGCTCTCCTCCCTCAGTTCACAATTAACCCCACTATTCAACAATCCTAAATTTCCCCCAGGATGCGAAACCAAACAATTCGACACATTTAAATCATTAGGGATCAGGGTGGTCGCGGATCTGCTGAGCGATGGACAGTTCCTGAGTCTCCAAGAATTACGCACCAAATTGAAGGTACCTCACCTAGATACATTCAAATTTCTCCAAATTCGACACTTCCTACAAAAAATGTCCCCAACGTTGAAATTTCCCCCTCCCACAAAATTTGAGAAACTGTGCCAAGAAGGAGCACATCAAAAAGGTCTAATAACGCAAATATATGCTGGCATGGAGAACCCAGCAAATCCAACCGCACACGATTATATGCTCAAGTGGGCAGCGGAATTGAACATAGTTATAGACCGGGAGGACTGGGAAGACATATGGGACGCAGCCTCAGGAACACCCATATGTACCACAGTGAAGGAGAATGTTTACAAAATAATCTATCACTGGTATCTTACCCCAGTGAGACTAAAGCAAATCTACCCTCTGGCATCAGAGCTATGCTGGAGAGGCTGTGGACATAGAGGGGACATGGCCCATATCTGGTGGCTTTGTCCAGAGATCCAAAAATACTGGCTTACAATACAAGATTTAATAAAAGAGATCACTGGTCTCACAATTCCTATGGATCCACTGACCTTCATACTGGGCAGACCGATAGAGGAGCTCGATCGCCCAGTATGGAAATTAATCTCCTTTATTTTGACAGCAGCAAGATGCTCGGTAGCATACTCCTGGAAGAAGACAGCGCCCCCACAAAACAACAGGTGAAAAATAGACTTAACGAAGTAATGAGGATGGAGAAACTCACGGCTTTCCTAAAACGATCAACTGAAGGGTTCTATAAAGTCTGGGAACCCTGGATAATACAATAGCATGAACCAGAATAAAATTCCTTGAACCATAAAAATGACAATTGTGTCGTAAGGGAGATCAGAAGAAGCGCGGCCAGACGAGGGGAGGGACCCCCACTAGCCGGATGGTCATGGCGGCCCCCACTAGCCGGGTGCGGCGCCGGGGCTCCAGGGATTCCGATCGCTCCCTGCACTGGCCCCCACCTTCGCGAGCAGCCGGCGGGCCCGTCGCTGCCTCCGGCGGGACCCGCTACCGCTCGGCTTGCTATTGAGGGGGTCAGCAGGAGCCGGAGGACACCAGGGCTACACATGTATGCAGATGACACAATCCTATATGCACACAGCCATAGCCTCTCTGACCTTCAACACATACTTCAGTCTGACTTTTTGAGACTCGAAAACTGGATTTCCCAAAACAAACTGATTTTAAACACTGACAAGACTGTAACAATGGTGTTTGGGACCAAGACTACATTTTTAAAGCTTCCAGCGACTGAGCTTCAGATTAGAACCAACACTAACACCACCCTAACCCCTGTCACTAGTTTTAAATACCTGGGCTTATGGTTTGACTCCCACTTAACATTCGGGATGCACATTGATACCCTGACAACCAAGACCTATGCCAAACTAGGGGTACTTTACAGGAACAAATCCTCCCTAAGTCTCCTGGTCAGAAAGCGTATCGCACAGCAGATGCTAATGCCAATTATTGACTATGGAGACATAGTATATGGCACGGCACCTCAAACCCACCGTAGCAAACTTAACACCCTCTACAACTCAATTTGTCGTTTTGTTCTCCAATGCAACTATAACACACATCACTGCGAAATGCTCAAAGAACTAGATTTGTCATCACTCAAGTCTAGGCGCAAAGTTCACCTTACCTGTCTTGCCTTCAAATTCTTTATGGGCAAGCTACCCAGCTACCTGAACAAGCTCCTCACCCCTACCACATGCAGCACCTATCACCTGAGATCAGACTCCAAAAGACTGTTCATGGTAACAAGGCTCAACAAAGTATCCGGCCGCTCCTCCTTCTCTTACCGTGCACCCCAAAACTGGAACAACCTACCAGAGACTCTTACATCCACCACCAGTCTAAGTTCTTTAAAATCTAAGGCTGTCACACATATTAATCTGGTCTGTAACTGTTTCATACGCCTATAATATACATCTTCTCTAACTGTGCATGCAATGTCTTGTATATAACGTATACCCAGCGCATTATGTAACTGTATTTTTAAACATGTATTATTTGTCTTAACTCTGTGCCTAGGACATACTTGAAAATGAGAGGTAACTCTCAATGTATTACTTCCTGGTAAAATATTGTATAAATAAATAAATAAATCTCCAGAAGGACTTGGACAAACTGGAAACATGAGCACGTAAAAGGCAGATGAGGTTTAATGCAGATAAATGTAGGGTTATGCATTTGAAAAACAAGAATAAACAGGCTACTTACATATTCAATGGAGCAAAATTAGGTCAATCCTTGATGGAAAAGGATTTAGGAGTGCTTGTAGACAGTAGGTTTAGCAATAGTGCCCAATATCAGGCAGTAGCTGCAAATGAAAATCTTATCTTGCATTAAACGGGGTATGGTTGGAAGGGAATCAAGCATAATTATGCCACTGTTTAAAGTATTAGTACGACCACACCTCTAAAATGGAGTACAGTTTGGGCACCACTCCATAAAAGACATTATGCAATGAAAAAAAGTTCTGTGATAAGCACCATATTAATAAAGGGGATTAAAATCTGATTTATGAGTAGAGGCTAGCTAAAATAGATTTATTTACATTAGAAAAGAGGTGTCTAAGAGGGGATATGATAACTACATACAAATATATTCAGGGTCAATACAAGGAGCTTTCAAAAGAACTATTCATCCTAAGAGCAGTATGAACGATACAGGGTCAACCTCAATGGATATATGTCTTTATTCAACCTCATCTACTATGTAACTATGTAATAACCTTATATTTCATGTTGGGTTGATCGATTTTTTCTTCAGTTTATTATAATACTGGCATCAGCTGCTCTTCTAATGAGTGTAAATGGCAGTGGCCATTTTAACCTCCCAGGGAGAAAAACTTTCAGCAACTGATATCTCCAGAATTCAACAACAGAATAAAAAAAGGGGGGATTGCTAAAACAGCAACAACACATTCTGCAATGGCAAAAAGAAAGGAGACCTTTTTTTAATGGTGAGTATAGTGGAATACTGCTTTAACAAGATCGGTTTTCAGATGTAACCTGAAGATCCCTTCTACGGGGATAAGAGACAGTAACTAGTAAGTATGAGATAAAAAACAATACCAGGTTACCACAAAGGGTTCATAAACAAAGGAGTGCAGAATCCCGACTTAATTGCACTCATTACAGAGTTGGTAGGAGTAGATGAATTTAGTGTAAAACATAACCTTTATTAGGTAATAATAAAAATAGGGTATAGATTGGTAGAAACAAAATGGCCAATCAAACATGGTCATAAATGAACACAACACAAAAAAATTAAGAGGTTGAAAATGATACTGAGCCTAAATAAAAGCTAATGTTTATTTTCCCTTAACAACGTCTCCCTGGTTATACCTCTGCACGTCTCTGACAATATAATATATACTTTTTTATTTATTTTTTGGACTTTTTAAAAATTCTACTAATACTAATGCCATCGTGTTGCTTAGATGCTCACGGAGCTGGTAAGGTGTTTGTAGAACTGAATAATGTTCTTAGCAAGCTAATAAATAACAGTGTGCTTTCTCCCTGTTAACCTGCAGATTTATGCTGGCCTGAATATCTTTTTTGGAATGGCAAGCATAGGATTGCTGACTGTCGTTGCTATTGATCGCTATCTGACTATCTGCCGGCCTGACATAGGTACAGTATCTGACTATCTGCCGGCCTGACATAGGTACACAAAAAATATAACAAGACAAGTGCGCAACTAAAATGAACTAACAATTGAGAAATTATGTTGATTAAATACTACCACTAAGTACCCAAGTGAGTAACATAAATAATAACTGTGTTACCAGTCTAAGAAAAAAGGAGCGTCTGCTGCTGTAAATAGGGTAGCTCAGGACCCTGGGTATCTAGACAAAACAAAACAATGAACAGCGCACAACGCTCATCTTGAAAAATGTAAATACAATTTTATAGTAAAAAATTATTCAAGGTTCTGCGTACATCAATTGAATGAAAGACAGGCACAGAATGTGACAATGATGGCTGTTACCACTCATGGACACTGGAACACACAGGAACAGCAAGGGTGGATATCTTTGTCCACATCAGGAGTCTGCGGTCAGGTGGACTGCGGGGCCCCCATCGGCTTGAGGATGTGCTCAGAGTCTAATGTACTTGTCCCCAGAGTCCAAGAAATTGTGTCCAATGCTCCGTTATATAGGGAGTCACAGTAGTTGCACTCACAGCCTCGTGGGACAGCGTCTGACGTCTGGCTCGCGGGACCACACTGAGTGCCGTCGGGCGATGATGACGTCACCTTACCAGCGTCGATACGGAGGAGTATTCAAAATGATGCTAAATCAACAGAATACTGACATATAACACAATAGATCAAATTCAGTTTGATAAGTGGTACATTCCAACGCGTTTCGTAGCGCTAAAAGGCTACTTCTTCAGGGAATCTAAAAGGCTACTTCTTCAGGGGATAACGGGTAATTGTGACATCATGATGCTGATGTTCACACAGTGATCAGACCAGAGGGATCGGAGCGACGAGGAAGCGGGTTGTATAGCGTTGGCGCCAGCCATTTACTTTGTTCTGCTCCTTTTTGTATTGCTACTGCATACGGGTGGCTGTTGTTATATATACCTCAGGTCATGCATAGCAGTATATTGCATGTTGCAATATACTGTACAGCTGGGGCTGCTAGTCATGGGAGACTGAGTGTATTTTACACCCACTTAGTACCTCATAGAGGAGTTATCTGGCTCATTATTGCGCATCATCGTGACACTAGAATTACTGACCTCATCCTGTTTTGAGATACGGGTGTCTTGTCACAGACAAGGTGACCTACTATACCAGAGGTATTGCACAGACACCACCGTTTAGGCATTACAAGATATCTGCACAGAACTACATATACTTTGGTTATATACAGATGGTTATTAGTAGCATCAGCAAGCAGGTGCAATCACATAGCTTGAACAATAGCTATAGGCAGAGCCTCATGTGAGTATTTTAGTACAGGGGTACCTGGCTAAACTTTGCCAGGAGATTATCATCTAGTGCATACAGCCATACTCCCTTTGCATGTGTGGGGTCTGCAATTTTACAAGAATTGCAATCGTGGTTTGAGACACTTCGACTGCGAAATATACAGACATCATTTAGTGTACGCAGTTCCACACACACATTGATGTATTATCTTTCACCTATGAGGCTCATTTACATTCCGCTACCCATCGTCGTCTCCTTTCCAATGTAGTTGGTTAGACAGGTCATACACTAGGTTGCTAGTCACTGGTACTTTCTATTTGGCCATTGTGCCATTTTGTGGATATTTAGAGGCAAAGTATAGTCCAGTGACCATATGTATAGAACCTGTCCTGTCTTACGATCACAATACTACATCTGGTCTTGATTTCACTGAGGGGATCTTATTTACATTTTATATTTCACTTGGCCACTTTTATTTATGACATAGATGTTAATTACATTTTGTTATTTTTATGTTTATTCGTATTAGTGGGGTCTCCTGAGATCCATGCGTTACATAGGTTCAGAACATTTGACTCTGCAGAAATTCTGCAACACTGATTTATTTATAGGTAGAGTGCATATTTAAAGGGATTCTTTCTTGTGAAACCCATTGGATTTCACAAAGTTGATATACTTATAGTTGCCTCTTCCCTTATGCACCAGCTCTATTCCTACCAGTTCAGGTACTTTTACACAGGTTGAGCTGCAGACTTTTTGTGTTCATTAACATAGATATCCTGTTGTACTGTGATACATAAAAAAACTAAGCCTGTATAATTTGGTAATGCACTTAGAGCATTTGCTATACTTGTCATGTTACACTTTCCTATTCTCTCAACATTTCCAGTCATAATTGCCCATATTACCATTTATCTTTGCATCATAACTTATCAACTGTGTATTGAACCAATTTCCGTTAAATCCTAACTTTAGAGTGCCAGGGATAGCATTGATACTTAATATAGCATGGTTCACCATGTTCGCTCTCAGCTTCCTTTATCATAGGTTTTCCAGTAAAAGGACTGTAAGAGATGTGTGCAGAGGTATGCAATGGAGACTGTTTTTAAGGTGAAATTAAAATAAGACTTTATTGCGCTTGTTCCTTTAAACACTGCAAACACCAACATTAAAGAAAAACCTACTCCACTTTGGAGAAATCACTACACATTTTACTTCAGCCCTATCTAGCTGGGTGGGTAGCTAAGCTGCTTGAACCTGGAGAACTATTTAGAGATTCTACAACTTGTGACTCCTGAATCACAATAGATAAGCTTGGGTTAAAAAATATGTGTTAGAAAACACAATTAGTGTTCTAGAGTAGGAAAACTAGAAACTCTCGCTTAGGTGCAATAGTCAGAGTAGGTGCTAAAGGGGGCAGGAGGTTAATTGCAAGAAAACACGAAAAGAAAACCCCACAAAATGTTGTACACTGGTAAATAGTTCAAAATGAGTTAGCGATAACTGAAATGGGTTACAAATAAACTTTTATTTGATAATATGCTAAAATAAATGTATACAACAAACGACAGAGAAGCCCAATGCTACATCCAATATGACAAAAATACACAGTAAAATACTTATATATTCTCATGAAAAAGGGTAATTTAGTTTAACCCTTTGGCAAAGCATTGTAAGCTTGCGAGCCACGACAAGGCAGACACCCGTTCACAAGTCCTAACACTACCAGATAAAATACTAATATATCTCTATTAGGAATAAAATTCTAATTTACCTCTATTAGGAGGGAGAAAGACCACCATTGGATCTGTATCCAGTAGAATGAAAGGACCTACTCACTTGGGAAGTGGGGAGGGGCGGGCTTAAAACCTGGGAAGGAGGAGCCACTAACCTCCAGCAGCTGAGACAGCTGAAAATAGGTTAACAAAACACACAAAACCCCAGCAAGCTCTTTTTGGGAACCCCTGAGTCCCCATAAAATATATATTTATATGTGTCAAAAAGGAGAGCTATTGAGCATGGCATATGTATACAACAAAGGACAGAAAAGCCCAATGCTACATCCAATATGACAAAAATACACAGTAAAATACTTATATATTCTCTTGAAAAAGGGTAATTTAGTTTAACCCTTTGGCAAAAGCGTTGTAAGCCTGTGAGCCATGACAAGGCAGACACCCGTTCGCAAGTCCTAACACTACCAGATAAAACAAAACATAACAAAACGCTTAGGGGGTTATTCATCAATTTCTATTATGTACCTGAATGTCACTAACTCAGATTCAAGTCAATAGGAGTTAACGTCTATTTGGGTCCGTTAACCCATAACGGACCAGGATTTATCTGGGGGTTAACATGTGCAGAGATTCATCATCTTGGTAAATCAGAGTGACTCAGGCCTGGTTGCAGATTATATGACTATTTCTCTTTATTTCAGTGTTGTCTTATAACTCAGTGTCCTATAACTCTTTTATCTGCTTTTCCAATTGCTCAGTTCCTCCCCATACATATGCAGGGTTCTGTGTAAGTAGATGGAAATAAATTCCATATGTTACAACATTCCAAACTAACCTTAGCAAAGTAAACACCCTCTAAAACTCTATGCCGCTTTCTCCTCCAATGTAACTACAACGAAATGCTCTAAGAACTAGATTGGCCATCACTTGTTCATGCTCAAAGTACATTTTTCCTGTCTTGCTTTCAAATACTTTCTGGACAAGCTACCCACCTATCAGACCAAGCTCCTCACCCCTACAACATGCAGCTGGTAAGATATGTGTGCGGAGATACATTTAATGGAGACCGATTAGGGGGAAATGAAATCCTGGCTTTATTGAGCCTGTTCCTTTAACAAGGCAAAACATACAAAAAGAAACAAAAACATATCCCTTGTAAGGGCTAACTTACTTCCCCTGTCCCTTTCTGCAGGGCTGGAGGGATAATCCCATTACCAGCCTATCCCCCAATGTCTCAAGAGGTAACTTAAGGCAGGTGGCCCTTCATGTCAGTCTCTGGTTGGTTCCTGAGTCCCTTGTGCGAGGAATATAGGTCTCTGGGTGTCTGGTTGTTTTAATCTCAGCACACAATAATTCTGTATGCTCAAGAATCTCTGGTCAGCCCTCCTTCTCCTTATGTCAGCCTAATTGTGAGGTAAGGAATCTCTCACCTCTTTCCAACAGGAGGCTTTTTTTTAGAGCTCTAATTTAGCCAGGTGGAGTCTGGTTAATTGGTTGACTGCAGTTAACCAGCTCCCTGTTGCATTTAGTGGCAGTTTCTCTTAACCATGGATAAGTCCCTGTTACACAGCTCTTACCGTATCACCTGAGTTCTGACTCCAAAAGATTGTACACGGTTCGAAGTTTCAACAAAGAATCTGGCCGCTCCTCCTTCTCTTACCGTGCACCTCACAACTGGAACAGTGTACAAAAGACTATCAAAGCCACATCCAGTTTAAGTCATTTCAAGACTGCAGCTGTTTCACATTTAAATCGTGTCTGTAACTGTTACATACAGTAAGCCCATAATCATATATTATCTCTAACTGTCCATGAAATGTCGGTAAATGTGAATGTATAACCTCTGTTCATGTAATATAATCATGTATTGTCATCATAACTCTGTGCCCAGGACATACTTGAGAATGAGAAGTAACTCTCAATGTATTATTTCCTGGTAAAACATTTTATTAATAAATAAAAATAAAATGTAAGTAGAGGCATTGGAAAATTGCAGTACTTCCCAAATAACAGCCAACTGCAAGCGGTGTTACTAATTAATTATTTTCTTTACCACAGGAAGAAGCATAACAAGCTGTCACTACACAGCGCTGATCCTCGCTGCATGGATAAACGCAGTCTTCTGGTCTGTAATGCCAATAGTGGGGTGGTCAAGCTATGCCCCTGATCCAACTGGGGCTACATGTACCATTAACTGGCGGAAAAATGATGCGTAAGAAAAAATCTGCACATGTATTTCTTTCATTACAGGAATCAACATTTATGTGAAGAAGTAGTTCTTCTGGAATACGAATTTAAAAAAAAAATCTGAATTAATCCAGGTGATCCCCCAGTGCATAAGATATTTGAGCTTCTTTTACTTGCTGGTATTAGAAAAATAATAACAATAACTTTGGGGTCACCAATAGAAAGTTGTGATGTTGTCTCTCTGATGTTACGACTTTCTACTGACTGCTTGAGCAAGGATGACCACGGTGGCCATATTCTTTTCCCGTTCAATTTTTTTGGTTTAATCTTAAATAGTGTGGCACGCATGCGCAGGGTTGTATAAATGCCTTATGCCCTCTCTCTGCACCCTCAGCTCTTTTTTTTGTGATCCTTCACTAAGTGGATATATTTATGTATCCTACAGCTTGATCCTCCCCTTTAGCAGCCTTAACTCCTCTAAAATGTCCCCTAAGTAGAAAATAAATAATATGGGGGAAGAGTTCTGGTATTTTTAAAAGCTACATCAGGTCTCTTCTGAAGCCTTCTTGCTATGAGCCCCTGAGGAGTCTGATTCAGAAAGCTTTGAAGCAAGCAACCCGCTTCTCAGACCTTCAGTTAAAAAGGACATAGCAGGTCTTCTAAGGCTACGCTTATAGTGACGGCGACGGCGACGGTGACGTCAGGCTGCGTTCACTAGAAAAATCAAATTGAGATGACTTCCAGCGATCACGACCAAGCCGTTGCGCTGTCGCATCGCGTTTACTATAAGCGCACGTGATGGCAGCAATGCATTTGTTTTGCCGCGACGTTGCATCGCTGTTGCGCCACTATACTGTAAGCACAGCCTAAGCATCATTAAACAGTTTGTGTAAAGTGAGTTACAGAACATAGTTGTGGAAGTAAAACAAGAAATGTAATCTCTTGGAGAGAGGACTGACGTCCTAGAAGACATATTTGAAGAAGTTATCTCATCTTGCAACAGCTCGATCTACATGGTCAAATAGATGAAACACCATATCCAGACTATCGAAGCTTCTATAGAAGACCTCCAAAACAAGTCAAGGAATTGAAGTCAAAGGATTCAGGAACGCTTCTGATGCCATCATGAAGGAACAGACCACAGTTACTAAACCGTCTCGCTTGGTTTCTGCTACCAGACATACTGAAACATATGGGTTTGGAGACACCACAAGACATTGCCATACTACTTTCAGTAATGGGTTCATCCATAAGATGGGCCTCTGGAAGGCCACTCTGGAACCTTCAAACTCTAGGAAAGAAAAAAAGGCTCAGTGGAGAATGTCTGGATGAAGACAACAAGCAGGAATTTACGTAAAGCGAGCTCCCCTTCGACCTCCATCCTGGCATCTTAATCCAGGGTCACTGGGAATGTGACATAACCTACGTGACTGTGTCCAAAGGAGTGTGGAGGACGCTTTTGTAGTGACGCTATCAGTACGCGTGTTGGGTCACGTGATCGCGGCTATCACTAGCATCAGCTGGTGCTCCATTCGGACAAGCTGCGGACGGAAATTGTGTTTTATTGTCAGCAGAGACACATTGTAATTGTGATTCTCTGTGTGTTTTAAATTAAAGCTTTGCAGTTCTGCACCATTTGTTTTTTCCCCTTATATTTATCTTTTGGGGAAACAAATTGAGTGCTGGTAGTGGGGGAGTGCTGGGAGAGAAACAGAGCCAGAGAGCCTGGAACACGTGGGGTTCGTGGAACAGCGGGAGAAGACGTTGGCACATGCACAGATCCTATCCACCGCATGCATTTGCATGCCCACTTTGTAAGTAGGCATTTTATATTGGGGTCTACAGGGTACAAGATTTTGGACTTTGCATACTGCACTATGGTGTGTTTTCCTCTCCTCTTGTGTATTATACATTAGGCTAACATCACTGAGGAGGACAGTACCAGAGCAGGACTTTTATATGGAAAATATCCAGACTTTTATCCACTGTGGATATCTATTGGACTCTTGTCAACTTTAGTGGTAATCCATTTTGTTGTCTGTCCATACCATGCGCCGGGGATTTCATTTGTGTATGGAGTTTGTGTAAACTGAGTTACAGAACATAGTTGCTGAAGTAAAACAAGAAATGTAATCTCTTGGAGAGAGGACTGACGTCCTAGAAGACATATTTGAGGAAGTTATCTCATCTTGCAACAGCTCGATCTACATGGTCAAATGGATGAAACACCATATCCAGACTATCGAAGCTTCTATAGAAGACCTCCAAAACAAGTCAAGGAGTTGCAGCCAAAGGATTCAGGAACTCTTCTGATGCCATCATGAAGGAACAGACCACAGTTACTAAACTGTCTCTCTTGGTTTCTGCTACCGGACATACTGAAACATATGGGTTTGGAGACGCCACAAGACATTGCCATACTACTTTCAGTAATGAGTTCATCCATACGATGGGCCTCTGGAAGGCCACTCTGGAACCTTCAAACTCTAGGAAAGAAAAAAAGGCCCAGTGAAGAATGTCTGGATGAATACAACAAGCAGGAACTTACATAAATTCGACCTCCATCCTGGCATCTTAATCCAGGGTCACTGGGAATGTGACATAATCTACGTGACAGCGGAAGTTCGGGGAACGCTCCCACTGAGCACCTCCATAGTGCACACGTGTCCTCCCAGCCCCTTTTACATGCTACCTCATCTCCAATCACTAGGTATTTTGTATGTGTACATATAAGCTTCTATTTAATTAGCGTATATGAAGGATTGCTAGTAGGGGCTTTACACTACTGTCCATTCTGATTAACTTTTTATCCTACTATTGGCCTTCTCCAACAATATCTTACTACTATCAATGTTCTTGGGGACATATTCAGGGACACAAACCCCCTCATGGGTTGTGGATATGAGATTAGGGCTATTCTTATATCTTTACTTGAGCTTTACTTTTGCCTCTCCCCTGCTGTAATTGAGTTACCTGGGGAGAAGGGGGCTAATACCATCCTTTTCCTAAAGCACAAAAGCAGGGCAAAAGGAGCCAGCTCACAAGGTGAAGCTGGTTCTCCTTTATAGGGCAGCAGATGTCGCTTACCCCTCTGTGGGCTAGTGAAATCTTTCAGTCAGTGTCCCCAGGACCCTCCACAGGACTGCGAGGAATCTGCCACCGCGATAGCTGCAGCTGACCAATGGGCGGAGGAGGGGGGGAGGGGGAGTTCCAGCATCCCGCCAAACGCAGGTAATGCCTTGCGAGTCTGCAGAGCCCACCTGTACCAAGATGGCAGGAAGTGTGATGTCACTTCCAGTTGTAGTACACCACATGACCAGTGGGCATTTTAAAAACCAGGAAAACGCAGGCAGACAAGTGATGTGAGGAGACATCTTGGAGACACTGAAGTGCAGGAAAGCAGCTTCTGATCGGATTAATCCTTTAATTACTGTCTGATGGCAAGTAATGGAAGGGAAATTATTCAGGGGAGAAATCGTCTGAATCAGGAGACACTGGGAGAGGAGGGAGTACTGTTTCTTATGGTATATTATGTATCCCAAAGATGTCAGTCCCTCACAATGCAGGATTTGAAGCCCCTCAGGAATCCAGTGCAGGGAATGTTAGACTCAAGAAAGTGACTAGAAAGTCCAAATATTTAACCTGTGCAGGACGTGAACATTGTTCACCTGACAAGTATAAGAAGAAACTATGCAATGCCTGCATAAAGCAACTAGCAATAGAAGAAAATCTCTTCAGATCCAGGGCTTTCTGGGATGGTTTCAGTCAGCAATGCAGCAAACATTTAGTAGTTTTAAATCCACAAATATACAAACAGCGTCAGGAACTTTGATGCAAAGAGAACCTATGACCTCTTATGAAAAGAGAGACTATCAGAGGCGTTATTTATTTTATTTATTTATTTATTTATAAAATATTTTACCAGGAAGTAATACATTGAGAGTTACCTCTCGTTTTCAAGTATGTCCTGGGCACAGAGTAAA
This sequence comes from Ascaphus truei, assembly GCF_040206685.1. Classification (NCBI taxonomy): domain Eukaryota; kingdom Metazoa; phylum Chordata; class Amphibia; order Anura; family Ascaphidae; genus Ascaphus; species Ascaphus truei. The sequence continues at coordinate 452,693,868 of NC_134483.1, forward strand.
GCAAAATAATACATGGTTACAAATACAGTTACATAAATGAACAAGGTATACATTTATATAAAGACATTGCATGCACAGTTAAAGAAAATATATATTATGAGCGTATGAAACAGTTACAGACCAGATTAAAGTGTGAGACAGCCTTAGATTTGAAAGAACTTAAGCTGGTGGTGGATATGAGAGTCTCTGGTAGGTTGTTCCAGTTTTGGGGTGCACGGAAGGAGAAGGAGGAACGTCCGGATACTTTGTTGCGTCTTGGGACCATGAATAGTCTTTTGGAGTCTGATCTCAGGTGATAGGTACTGCATGTGGTAGGGGTGAGGAGCTTGTTCAGGTAGCTGGGTAGCTTGCCCAGAAAGTATTTGAGGGTGAGACAGGAAAGGTGAACTTTGCGCCTAGACTCTAGTGATGACCAATCTAGTTCTTTGAGCATTTCGCAGTGATGTGTGTTGTAGTTGCATTGGAGAACAAAACGACAAATTGAATTGTAGAGGGTGTCAAGTTTGCTAAGGTGGGTTTGAGGAGCCGAGCCATATACTATGTCTCCATAGTCAATAATTGGCATTAGCATCTGCTGTGCAATACGCTTTCTGACCAGGAGACTTAGGGAGGATTTGTTCCTGTAAAGTACCCCTAGTTTGGCATAGGTCTTGGTTGTCAGGGTATCAATGTGCATCCCGAATGTTAAGTGGGAGTCAAACCATAAGCCCAGGTATTTAAAACTAGTGACAGGTGTTAGGGTGGTTTTATCGTTGGTTCTAATCAGGAGCTCAGTCACTGGAAGCTTTACAAATTTAGTCTTGGTCCCAAATACCATTGTTACAGTCTTGTCAGTGTTTAAAAACAGTTTGTTTTGGGAAATCCAGTTTTCGAGTCTCAAAAAGTCAGACTGAAGTATGTGTTGAAGGTCAGAGAGGCTATGGCTGTGTGCATACAGGATTGTGTCATCTGCATACATGTGTATTGAGGCTTCCTTACAAGCTGTGGGAAGATCATTAATGAACACTGAGAAGAGTAGGGGCCCCAGAACAGAGCCTTGCGGGACACCACAGGTGATATCCAGGGGGTTGGAGTTAGAGCCTGAGATGGACACATGTTGGGATCTTCCTGATAGGTAGGACTGAAACCAGTTTAAAGCATGTTTCCCTATTCCAGAGCTCTGGAGTTTGTTAAGCAGGATAGCATGATCAACTGTGTCAAAAGCCTTTGCAAAATCTAGGAATACTGCACCGTTCCATTCCACACTGGATTTCATTGCAAACTTTTAGCAGGGTAGTTACGGTGGAGTGTTTGGGACGAAACCCAGACTGGAATTGGCTAGGGAAATTTGTCTTGGTGTAGAAATTGCTTAATTGGGAGTGGACACATTTTTCCATAACTTTGGATAGAATTGGGAGAAGTGAGATTGGCCTGTAGTTTGAGACAGTGTTTTTGTCCCCACTTTTGAAGATTGGGACAACTCTGGCAGTTTTCCAGGTCTTAGGGATATGGCCTGCAGACAGGATAGAGTTGACTATGGACGCAATTGGTTTGGCAATGGCTGGGGCACCAAGTCGTAGGAACCTAGATTGTAGTAAGTCGGGTCCACATTGGCTGCTTAGTTTTAGTTTGAGGAGCGCTTGTGTAATCTCCTCTTCAGATACTGGGCTAAATTGAAAATTGTGGGCAGTGTTGGGAGGGGGTGGGACTATAGGGGTACTCCCAGGATGAGATTCAGGTTTGGGGTTTGTGCTGCGTTTCGCTAATAAGTTAGTGGCACACCCCACAAAGTAATCATTGAATGCATTTGCAATGTCAGTGGGGTTTGTCAGAGTAATATCCCCCTTAGTGATATTACTTGGTTGTTGATGGTTAGGAGGCTGGAATATATTGTTGATAACCTTCCAGAAGTTAGCTGGGTTTGATGTATTCTGGAGGAGATTGTCAGAGTAATATTGTGCTTTTGCATACCTTGTTTGCCTTGTGCACACGTTCCGCAGGCATCTGTAGTGATTGAGATCCTTGGTAGTGCCAGTTACTTTGTAGCTTTTCCACAAGGCATCCCTGAACTGGTAGAGTGCTATAAGGTCAGGTGAAACCCATGGAAGGTGGGCCCCCCGTACCCTTATTTTGCGTAGTGGAGCATGGGTATCGCAGAGTTTTAAGAACTCGGATTGGAAATAGTCAAGCGCAGAATCAGGGTCGGGAATTAAATCGATTCTGTGCCATACTCTGCCTTCTCTCAGGAATCGGACTGGGAAGCTTCAGCAGGTACAGAATTCCTAGAATATTCTTCTGAAGAGGAAAAGGAAGTAATAGAAGTAAAAGAGCTGATAAGAAAACATTGTTGTATATTCATGGATTCACAAAGAAAGTCTTGAAGGTTTCCAGTATATACAGCAATCAAAAAAGCTGATTATTGAAGAATGGAAGCATCCGGACAAGAAACCATCCTTGTCAAGAAAGTGTAACCAGATGTATCTTTTTGACTCCGTTAGATGACGGTTCAAGCTTCCGAGATCCTATAGATAAGAGAGGGGAGTGTGCATTAAGAAGAATGTTTTCAACAGCTGGTGCTCTATGCAACCAAATGTAGCATCAGCCTGCGTTACAAGATCATTAACAGTCTGGATGACACAAGTAGAAGAAGGCTTAACAATTAAGGTCTCAAGTGATCAAATCCTGAAGCTATTCTCTTCAATTCATCTGGGCATACGCTACTTATGTGATGCATCTATGTAATCCACCCACCTAATAGCTAACTGCATGGCCTTTTCAACAGCAGCTCACAGGGCATTGTATCTTGAAACTTGGATAGCGAATGCAGCTTTCAATAACAAACTTTGTTTCATGCCATTCAAAGGCTCATTATTCGGGCAGAATTGGAGAATATATGATAAGGTGAGAGGGTTGCCTTGACAAGAGATAGACCAGTCTTATATGACCCATAGATCTTTTTTCCTTGGCCCAAGATCATCTAAAAAAGGAATTCAGGTCATACAAGTGCATTAGAGGGCAGTCCTGGACTAGACCAGGGGGAAGATCCACAAGAGAAAGATTAATGGGGGCATCGCACTTCCAGAGACCAACATCCTTCTGATGCCAGATTTCCAATGATCAGTTATCAATTATGGGGCAGACCCAGTGAGTTTTCTACCCGGTGGCAGCAGATAACAGATCGCTGGGTACATCAGCTAATAGAGAGAGGTTACTCAACCAAATTCACAGAAAGACTGGTGCAAAGGTTCATCATCACACCTTCACCAGTGTGTCTAATAAAGAAGAGAACACTAAGAGAGGCAGTATGAAAATACTGTTTTTTTTCCAGTATGTTTATGGTTCCAAAAGTATCAGGAGGATTCCGGACAGTCCTGGATCTAAAATTCCTAAATCACTATGTTTGAAGGGAACATTTAAAAATGGAGTCTGTAAAGTATCTTATCTACATTCTAAGTCCAGGAGATTTTCTGGCAGCAATCGATTTGAAAGTCGCCTATTTACATATTCCCATCTGCTTCGCTCACCAACATTTCTTGAGTTTCGCCAGTCAAAAGAAAATCCAAGAAAAGCATTATCAATTGAAAGCCTTACCCTTTCGGCCTATCATCCGCACCCACACTATTCACAAAAGTAATGGTAGTGATTGCGGCAGTGATAAGGGAAGAAGTTATATCTGTAGTACGCTATCTGGATGATTGGCTTCTGAGAGCAACTTCACATCAACACCTAAAAAAATCACATCCAGTATGTAATGGAATTCCTGCAAGAGTTAGGCTGGATTATCAATTGCGAGAAAAGGAAATTGAGGCCAACCGAAAAGATTCTTTTTACAATTCAATACAGGAAAGTTTTTACCACCAAACAAAACAATAAATCTGATAAAATATGTCAGATACCTCAGGACTGTCTCAACCCTATCACTTTGTCAAGCAATGTGAGTACTAGAATTTATGTTAGCGACCATAGAGGCAGTGCCATGGGCAAGATTGCACATGCATCAACTTCAGGCTGAAGTCCTAAGGGAGTGGGACGGAGACACAAGGTCACTAGAGAAGCACTTCTCACTATCTCTATGGACCAGGACTTCTCTGAGGTGGTGGCAAAAGAAAAGAAGTCTAGAACTAAGTGGTAGTCTTCAAAGTGCTAGAAGCTTTCCAAGCACAGATGAAAGGCAAGCAATCAGATTACAGACAGACAACATGGTAACGGCCACATACATAAATCACCAAGGGGGTACAAGAAGACCGTCACTTGGAGCTTCTCTGTGGTCCACTGCATGTCCGTGGGACAACCCATGTTCACGCTGTTCAGGGCAGAGAAAAAATATCTGCCTCCCACGGGTAATAGAAAACCTTGAGGTCATCGGTTTAGGTAAGATTAAAAATAAATTTCAGAGGGGATTGCTGCTTTTAAATGAACATACTTCCCATAATCTCATAACTTTTCCAAATGCTGCCAATACCTGTAAACAACGCATGTTATAGATGTCCAGTGGAAAACTGATATGTTTAGAGGTCTAGAAACAGATTATGAACAGAGCAAACACTCGGGGTCTTTGCACTACCAAATCGTATAAAGTATTACGTAGTGTAAATTATCCACATACATGCTTGGCATTAGAGATGGGCAGATTTGGATCTGCCGTGGATCAGCCAGTTCCTTTGGTCCGCAGACTTCCGCAAATCTGTCTCAAAAAGGGCGATTCGTCTTTTTCGTATTTTTTTTTTATCACCACCAATCCGATACGCAGACTCCGCAATCCGCTGGTTCATTTTAAGAATATCCAATCCACGGATTCAGAAATCCATACGTGGATTTGTGAATCCGTGAATTGGATTGGTAAAACCCACCAGGGGATTGCGGAATCCATGGATTGGATTGGTAAAACCCACCAGGGGATTGCGGAATCCATGGATTGGATTGGTAAAACCCACCAGGGGATTGCGGAATCCATGGATTGGATTGGTAAAACCCACCAGGGGATTGCGGAATCCATGGATTGGATTGGTAAAACCCACCAGGGGATTGCGGAATCCATGTATTGGATTGGTAAAACCCACCAGAGGATTGCGGAATCCATGTATTGGATTGGTAAAACCCACCAGGGGATTGCGGAATCCATGTATTGGATTGGTAAAACCCACCAGGGGATTGCAGAATCCATGGATTGGATTGGTAAAACCCACCAGGGGATTGCGGAATCCATGGATTGGATTGGTAAAACCCACCAGGGGATTGCGGAATCCATGGATTGGATTGGTAAAACCCACCAGGGGATTGCGGAATCCATGTATTGGATTGGTAAAACCCACCAGGGGATTGCGGAATCCATGGATTGGATTGGTAAAACCCACCAGGGGATTGCGGAATCCATGGATTGGATTGGTAAAACCCACCAGGGGATTGCGGAATCCATGGATTGGATTGGTAAAACCCACCAGGGGATTGCGGAATCCATGGATTGGATTGGTAAAACCCACCAGGGGATTGCGGAATCCATGGATTGGATTGGTAAAATCCACCAGGGGATTGCGGAATCCATGGATTGGATTGGTAAAATTCACCAGGGGATTGTATCCAATGGTGTTTTTTTTGATTCATCCGCACAGATTTAAACTGGAACAATCTGTCGACGGATTTTACACCGGGTAACGGATTTTGAATGGGAAGCTCAGGAAATTCCATGAAACGGATTTTGACAGTTTTGCCCATTTCTACTTGGCATTTACCATCTGACCAAAAAAACCAAATTGTCTCCCATATTCAGTTATTTTATCTAATTTGGCTTCCGCGATAAAATACAGTACAGTAGGTTTTCATTTTTCAAGTCTCCCGTCCCTTGATCAATATCTTACTACCAGTCAGGTATAGATGTGCAGTAGACTCTGGATTAACCTATTTACAGTACATGAATCCCAATTTCCCCCAAGTCAAAATATTAGTGATGTAAATAACCTGGAAAGAGCAGGAATGATTAGAATGGTTAGATATTATAACTTATTTTGTGGGAGAAATCATCATTGCATTCCAAGAGATTAAAGAAAAATTCCAAACTCCCAATTGTGATTACTTCAGATATATCCAGATTAGAGGTTTTATCTTCAGTCCCCATGTAAATTAAGGGGGTCGGACAACTCTAGTGATTTTTTAGAATTTATGGCTTAAGAGTTATGCAACCTAAAGATTTAGTTTCATTTGCAGAGGCAGAGCTAAGGGGGGGGGGGGGGGGGGTTGGCTAAACCACCTTGAGCCCAGTGGTGCCATGGGTCTATAAATTGGGGATGGGGTGGGGGGGGGCACAGTTGATCGAACTTGCCCTGGGTGCAAAATACCTCGTTCCACTTCTGATCTTTCGTATCATTTTTTTACTGATTATTCGGATTATAATTTTAAATATGACAGATTGGGAGAGAGACGTGAGAATCCCCCTTACTTTTGATGAGTGGAAAGAGATTTTAAGGGGGAAAAAACCCTCAAAACGTTTCCATTTGCATTAACTATAAGCAGGACTCAACAGAGGGAGGGTGATATGTGGGACCTACAAATTCAAGTTGTTGAATGGAGGGTATGGGAGAGGGTGGAGGGAGGGGAAGGGACCTGTGTACTGGTGAGGTAGAGACCTGACCTGGATGTCAATACCGTAAATTGAGCTTGACGTCTGGCCGAATGCAACTTCCAGGTCCAGCCTGCCTGGCTCCATTCGCTGCTGGGTCTGGGACTGTTGTCCTGCTGCTCTCATCCTGTTGGCGGCCCTAACTACCGGAAGCCAGGCTACAAGAAGTGGCTACAAGTTACTTAGGTCAGAGGTGCGCAAACTGGGGGGGTGCAAGATTTGCAAGCTGAGGCATGGCGGTTACAGAAGCCCCACACCCTTCCCCAAGGCATTTAAATTAAATGCCGGGGGAGGCGTGAGGCCTCTGTAACGTCCCTTACCTGCTGCTAGCTGGCTCTTCGGCAATGCGTCGCCATGGCAACACAGTGTCAAATGACGCCGTGAGGCCATGTGACGTGACGTGTCACCATGACAACTTGTCAAATGACGCTGTGGGGTCATGTGATGTGACGTCACATGAGCCGCAGCATCATTTGATGCCAAGTTCTAACCGGGGGGGGGGGCGCAAATGCTGGGGCTCCCAGGCAGGGGGGCACACGCCAAAAACTTTGCGCAACCCTGCCTTGGGCCAGGGCCATAGTCAAAAAGACCGTACTGACCCGCGCTGAGCCGCGCTGAGGGGAAACATTATCCGAATCATCACGGCTTTAGACGGCGCTTCCACAGCGTGCGGAGGCGTGTGGAATTGCAGTCGACATCAAAATTTAAGTTTTCCCGCTGAGGGAAGCGCAGGGCCGGTCACGTGACCGCCAAAAGCCAATGGCAGTCCGTGACGTCGGCGCCGTGACGTGTCACGCTAGCCCCGCCTCCCGCCCAGCTCCCACCCGGCTCACAAGCACGCACGCTGACGCTCATGCAGGGACACAAAAAGCTCCTGCTTGAGCAGGAGAGCATGAGCGTTAGCGCTGCTCAGCGCTGTGAATGCCACCATGTCTGAGGCCTTAGGTGGTATCTCACCCCGGAAAGACTATTCAGTGAGACAGATACATTCTCCACTTTGTTGGAGGGATTGTAGTGAGATATTTACCCTCAATATGTGGTGGACCTGGCCTAAGCTATTACCCTGTGACATAAGATTGTTCATTGGATTAATAATTATACTGGCTGATTTATAATTGGATCCATGAGTTTTTCTATGAATGAAAAGGTTACAGACGGTGCCCCTCCCCCCCACACAAATATATCTCAATCACCCAAAATCTATTAGCATCCAGCCAAAGTCGTGAAATTTCACAGTGCTCGGACCCCCCCCTCACCCTCCACCTTTGTAACCCTTTGAGTGCCAGAATCTCAACCACGTGATTGCTGGGTGTAGCGATCACATGGGTGTGGGCAGCGTCCCCAAGACTCAAATATCTCAGGTACCAAGAATTTCCCTGAATCAAATAATGACAAAAAAAAAAAAAACATATGTATACATTTTAAGTTTAGAGGCCAGAGTGGCGATAAGGTAACTCGGCTCTGAATTAATGAGATGTTTGCAGTTCCCTACGTGGAGCTTTTTTACTCTGCTTGCTGTTTGTACTTTACTTGTAACTGTATTATTATTATGTGCTGCATTGCTTTCCATGCAGGTCTTTTGTTTCCTACACGATGAGTGTGGTTGCTGTAAATTTTGTTATGCCGCTGATGGTGATGTTTTACTGTTATTACAACGTGTCCCGCACAATGAAAGGTTATGGGAGAAATAGCAGCAACACAGACTGGTCAGATCAAGCAGACGTGACAAAGGTAAGGGAAGTTGAAAAAGATAAATAAAAATGAAGTAATGTATGAAAGAGGATGGGAGTAAATATTGCCTCGAGAAAATTGACAACATAAGATGGATAATAATATGAAAAGTATCTAGGTATTATTTAATAAATATGAAATGTCAACTTAATTAAACCAATACTGTTTAATACTATGACACGTTTAGATAAGTGGCAAGGTATGCATTACTACTGTATCTACAGGTATAGGCTAATTGGACTTTCTACATTAAAGCAGTAAAACGTGACATCTTAAGGATTAAAAAAAATCCATTGTCCATTATCCATAGATAATAGTGACTGTTTTTTTTCTTCTTCAACTCTTAATGCCATTGTTAATTACTTTTAAAGCATCATTTGACTTCTCCAGCAGTGCAAGATCTGTGTAACACTTTCCTGTTTTGTGATAATTTGTTGAAAATATATCCAGCAGTTTGAGCTGCAAACTGTAACAATAGATAATGTTGCCGTAGTATTATAAGAATACATTGTAGCTGATGAGTTACACTGACTGAAGCAGCCATTATGTTAGGCACAACATCAGGATTTTGACAGACTTATAACAGGAGCAAACGATTGCCAACTTAGGTAAGAATGTAGAATTATACATTGTCACATGCTTCGCATATCAAAATAATATAAATATTTTTAAAATTTGGAAAGTAGTATTGCTGCTTTAACCCAGAAAGCTACTAGAAGCTTTTGACAGAGCCAAGCTGTCGGCAAACATCTTTCTCTCAGGCAAATTTCTAATAGACAAGATTCAGTAAGTCAATAGCTGGTGGAGCATTACCATTCAATCGCTTGCATTTTTTGTGTCTATGTTGTTTGAGCCACTTACGTAAAAGGATAAAAAAAAAAAAACTTTGTGTGCGAAAATGTTTGTATGTTCAGTGCAATCTCACGTAGCCACCCAGAAAACGGTTTCTAAAGCATTTAAGAGTGTAATTGGCTTCTCTAAACCAGTTTAACAATGCCATAGCAAATCTGTCTCCTTAAATTTTGTGGGAAATTAGTTACAAATAACAATTTTTAAGAGCCTCTATACTGTGCTTGTCAATCAAGTGTTTTCTTTTCCTTAATCCTACCCTATCCTTATCAGAGAGCCAATAAAGATAAGGTGGGTTGTGGCTGTGTAAGGACTTGCTGGGACATACACCACCAACATCAAACCACCGGGGAGAAGAAATCAAACCCCTTCCAAGTCTCAACGCATCATGGGCCAGATATATTAAACTCTGTTACCCTACAAGGTTAACCTAAGTTTCCGGCATGTTAATCATGACGCAGTATTCACTACTGCAAAAAACATGTTGTTAAACAGGACTTACTCCTGTTAAATGCCTGAGGTTATTGTTAATGCTGTTATTGTTAATTATATGTTAATGAGCCTAAATGATATTCACTAAGCTCCATTAAGGTTAACGTTACATACTAACTCTGGCGTTACTCCCATCCAGACACTGAAATAGGGATTTTTCTAGAGAAGAGAGGGAGGGAGAGTTCAAAGTTAAACGTGAGTTTACTCCTTAAACATGTCTGTGGCATAGGCTTACTTTGGTCATAGAAGGGTTTGCCCCTTTAATATGTTTCATGCATAGAATGGTTCAAAGTGCGGTAAATAAGTAGTAATGTTTGGGCAACAGACAATATGCAACAACACTTTTTATTGAGATACCAATACGTGGATTTTCAAAGTGAAACCTAAACCGATGTTTATATTATGGACCTTGGATGGACTTGCAAGTCAGTTCTAAGCTGAATGACAATAAATGTCCTCATAACTAATTTATTGCCTTTGTGGCTGCATCGTTGGAATCATGGCACCATTCTTTTCTTACAAATTTCTCTTCTAGACTACATAGTTCTTGGCATTTTCTAACTTGATGCATTGACTGAGGTTTTAAAGCCTAAATGTGAAAATCTAGTAAACCTATTTTAAATCATGAGAAGTGAGCTCTTACTGGGACACATTTCAACGGGACTCAAGTTTGAGTATAAAAGCATCCTCAAACCATTAGCCTACTGTTCTCCAGCTGCATGTGACATGGTTCCTGGTTTCACGTTTCATTAAAAATGCGCATGTATGTAAAAAAATACACAAAGTCACATCTCAAACTGCAATTCTACAGGTTTGCAAAAAGGCAATTAAATATTACAATTTACAAAATAAAAAAAATAAAAAAGTAATTCTTTGTTGTTTGTGCAACACATTTCTCTACCTTTTAATTCACAAAAGTCAGTTGACATTGCAAAAAATATATTGTATATCACAGATACAATAATATGTATGTATTTGTTATTCTCACGTTGGTAAACTGCACAGTGTAGCATGTTTCTCTTGTCTTTCAGATGTCTGTCGTGATGATTGTAATGTTTCTGGTGGCTTGGTCCCCTTATTCCATTGTATGCTTATGGTCATCCTTTGGAGACCCCAGACAAATCTCTCCAGCTATGGCCATCATAGCTCCTCTATTTGCCAAGTCCTCAACCTTCTACAATCCTTGCATATATGTCATTGCAAATAAAAAGTAAGCCTCCTCACACACACATTACATGATTTATTGTATGGAATGGAAAGCCAAACGTCAGTTTGCAACCTACTGTACATTACACCAATTTTAGGTCACTTTACTTTAATGATTATACTAAGATATACTGTAATCGTTGATTGGAGCAGGTACTGAGACACACATAACCAAACCCCTTTCATTATGTTTCAGAACAAGCAAACTGCTGTTTTTGATATAGTCAGTGTTTCAAGTGTGCAGGTACTAGGTTGTATGAAATAAATCTACTTTTTTATTTAAACATCCTGATATTGAATTATTTGTATTTATGTGATTATTATATGACCCACACAGATTTGCATGAAATTGTATTAAATACAGTACCAATACTTTATCAACCCCCTTTCATTTCTGCATTTCACTCATTGTAAATAAATCTTAATACGATTTCTATATGTTTAGCAACCTATAAGGTGATATACGACTTCATTTATACAAGGACTTGTTAGTGGCAAGGGTGATATAGTAACACCAACGGACAACAGTGGATTACCCACTGTTCCCCGTTAGTGTTACTATATCACCCGTTTTAATGATTATTGGAGTATGTGTCGTTTTTTATGGTTTAATAACATTATATTATTTTGGCCATTATAGGCTTTTAGTGGCAACTGTCCTCCTACAGTGTTGGGAGCAGTTACTTTGTGTACCCTAAATAGCCAACTAGACATTGTGTCAGGGAGTATTTAACCCCTATACATGATAGCAGCCTTGAAGTGCAACTAAATAGGGATCGTTGGGAAATGTTGTGATCTCCTGGTTTGTGTTTGTGTATCATTACCATTCCCCTGCTCCGGCTGTGCTTTGATTGAAAACAAAACTTATTATTAAAATTTGGTGAGCGGTCTACCACAAGTTATGTATCATGTGAAGCCCCTGCAACACTTACCTTGCTTCAGCCGGAGTGTTTCGGTGCTGCATAGATCCTCCATAAACCCCCCGGCGGTGTCTCTTCAATAGGAACAGGTAAGCAGAACAAAAAAATGAATCAACGTGACTACCACTCCATAGGAAAAAATGGGGAAAACTCGCCAGCCGCGAAGAATTAAAAGCACTTTATCAGACTATATAAAAAACATGTGCAAACAGAGAGCACTCTCCTCCCACGCGTTTCATTTTTTCCTATGGAGCGGCAGTCACTTTGATTCATTTTTTTTATTCCACTTGCATGTGTCGCCCGCCTCCTTGCTGCCGCCCTACATCTCCTTTGGAATCCCTGCGCACGTTATCACGGCATCACATTGCCATGGTAACGAGACGTCACATTAAGGAAATGGAAGCAGGCACACGGTCTTTCTGAGGGTGCAATTTATTGTGCCACCAAAAGGTCCAACGTTTCGGCAAAGATTGCCTTTATCAAGGAGAGGGCAATCTTTGCCGAAACGTTGGACCTTTTGGTGGCACAATAAATTGCACCCTCAGAAAGACCGTGTGCCTGCTTCCATTTCCTTGCTGATAACCTTTGGGATGTCTGGACCTCCCTGGACACAGCGCACTGGCAGATAAGTACCCCCATCCAGCACCTATTAGCGGTGTGCATGTACTTCTATATATGAACGAGACGTCACATTGCCATGATGTCACATTTCCATGACTAAGAGACGCCCTGTGACGTCATGTCATTTGACGCTGGGATTCTGAAGGAGATGGAGGGGGCGGCAGCAAGGAGGCAGCCGACACATGTAAGTGCATTCCCATTAGGCCTGATAGGCCCAAGAGTGCGGCAAATGCATTTAGGGCGGAAATTTTTGCTGACCCAACATTTTGCCGCCCCAACATTTTGCCGCTGGGGCCTAGCAGGCCTAATGGGAAATCCACTTCTGCTAATTGCGCGTCTGAGATCAGAGGCATTGTAAATGCTTCTGTATTTGGTACAATTTTCAAAGGACCTGAAAATTGCAGGGAATCATTGAGGGATCTCTTTGAAAAACACAATTCTAACACCTCCTACTTCTGTTCTGTATTTTGGCTTGTGAATAAGGATTTTCTCTTGTTGTATATACATACCGTTGCATCTAATTTGTTCATATTTCTACTTCTACCCCTAGGTTCAGAAGAGCGATAATTTCCATGGTGCGGTGCAAGTCACGACAGGAAATGACTCTCGACAACCATTTCCCAATGAGTGTCTCCCAAAGCATTCTGACACCATAAGACCTCTTACCCAAGTCAACAAAAGACGCCCGATGATTCTAAAGTTGGTTTCTAGATATATCAGTACGTTCCTTCAAGTTTAGCTCTGAATCAGTCGTTCCTTCTTGTTTTTATGCTGTGTTGTAAGATAGGGCTTGTATTACTGCAATCACAGACAAGAAATATATACCAGTGTGACTTTTGTCAGTGGCACAGGTTGTATTTGAGTCATTTGTTTACAGTATGTGGTTCTTGGTGAAACTATGCGTACTCATTTCCATGTCCCAAGTTTAATAAATTGGAATTAATGAAAATGTCAGTTATTTTCTCATCATTCTCCTTTTTTATTCTAGTTTTATTTAATATATCTATCCTTATATACACAGCATTCTGCAGTAACAGCATACCGACATTATAAAATACAAGTCACTACCTTGTTAGTATTGTATTTGTCACGAATGCCACACCTATGTCCATGTGAGAAGGGGTTAAAACCGCCAGCTTTCGCGCTAACTCACTTATAACCTCACAGGGCCCTTAAAATGAGCACTATCTTCCCTAAAACCGTCACACTACACCTGAATATGCTGCAAATACCAAGAATAATGTATGGACTTACTTTAGGAGTCCCTGGCCTCCTGTTTACTAGAAAACTTATGTAATTAACACACAAAAAAAAACATGTAGCAAAATGTGTCAAAATATGTGATTAATCTCTTCAAAAGGTACAATTAGAGGTTCAATTAGAGCCTAAAGACTGGACTTATTACATTTAGATGAAATATATGAAAAGTGGTACAGTGCTTGGTTACAGAAAAAGAATATTGCAAAGACATAGAAATGACAAAAATAGTCAACGTTTAATACATTACCACCTAGCAGACTACAAGAGGTCAAGAGATGGATTTATGAGAAATCAAGTGTTATAAACTTAACACTCCTCTGTTGAATTCTAGTTTTGATACCCAATTAAGGAGTTTTTATGCTCAAAACTTTGCCTTTGTCACAAAAATAAGCCCTCCATTTGTGGGTGTGTCTGATCTCCCACTCATCAATCTCTTGTGACATTTATGACTGGTGTAGAGCAGGCCTGTCCAACTCGTAAAGTGAGAAGGGCCAAACTGCTCCAAGGAAAAAAAATTTGGGCCGCACGGGTTAAATCATTATCATCATCCTCATATCTCCCCCAGAACCCCTCACTATCAACCTTTACGATACTCCCCATCTATCTCTCATACCCCCATCTCTCCCCCTCACCCACACAATACCCCCCTCCACATCAAACACACAATACCCCCCTCCACATCAAACACACAATACCACCTCCACAACCCCCCAGCCCATTCCATGTCAGCAGCCCCCCCCCAAGTCAGCATCCCATGTCAGCATCCCCCCCACAAGTCAGCATCCCATGTCAGCAGCCCCCCCATGTCTCTCTTCCCTCAATATGACACTCTCTCCCGCTCCCCTAAATGACACTCTCTCCCCCTCCCATCAATATGACACTCTCTCCCCCTCCCCTAAATGACACTCTCTCCCTCTCCTCTCAATATGACACTCTTTCCCCCTCCCCTCAATATGACACTCTTTCCGCCTCCCCTCAATATGACACTCTCTCCCCCTCCCCTCAATATGACACTCTCCCCCACCCCTCAATATGACACTCTCTCCCCCTCCCCTCAATATGACACTCTCTCCCCATCCCCTCAATATGACACACTTTCCCCCTCCCCTCAATATGACACTCTCTCCCCCTCCCCTCAATATGACACTCTCTCCCCCTCTCCTCAATATGACACTCTCTCCCCCTCCCCTCACTATGACACTCTCTCCCCCTCCCCTCAATATGACACTCTCTCCCCCACCCCTCAATATGACACACTCTCCCCCTCCCCTCAATATGACACTCTCCCCCTCCCCTCTATATGACACACTCTCCCCCTCCTCTCAATGATACTCTCTCCCCCTCCCCTCAATATGACACTCTCCCCCCCTGCAACTCACATCACTCTCCCCCTGCCACTCACATCACTCTCCCCCCCCTGCAACTCACATCACTCTCTCCCCCCCCTGCAACTCACATCACTCTCTCCCCCCCCTGCAACTCACATCACTCTCTCGCCCCCTGCAACTCACATCACTCTCCACCCCCCTACAACTCACATCACTCTCCCCCCTGCAACTCACATCACTCTCCACCACCCTGCAACTCACATCACTCTCCCCCCCCTGCAACTCACATCACTCTGCCCCCTCCTGCAACTCACATCACTCTCCCCCCTGCACCTCACATCACTCTCCCCCCTGCACCTCACATCACTCCCCCCCCCTGCACCTCACATCACTCCCCCCCCCCGGCACCTCACATGTCAGCAGGCCTGTCCAACTCGTAAAGTGAGAAGGGCCAAACTGCTCCAAGGAAAAAAAATTTGGGCCGCACGGGTTAAATCATTATCATCATCCTCATATCTCCCCCAGAACCCCTCACTATCAACCTTTACGATACTCCCCATCTATCTCTCATACCCCCATCTCTCCCCCTCACCCACACAATACCCCCCTCCACATCAAACACACAATACCCCCCTCCACATCAAACACACAATACCACCTCCACAACCCCCCAGCCCATTCCATGTCAGCAGCCCCCCCCCAAGTCAGCATCCCATGTCAGCATCCCCCCAACAAGTCAGCATCCCATGTCAGCAGCCCCCCCCATGTCTCTCTTCCCTCAATATGACACTCTCTCCCGCTCCCCTAAATGACACTCTCTCCCCCTCCCCTCAATATGACACTCTCTCCCCCTCCCCTAAATGACACTCTCTCCCTCTCCTTTCAATATGACACTCTTTCCCCCTCCCCTCAATATGACACTCTTTCCCCCTCCCCTCAATATGACACTCTCTCCCCCTCCCCTCAATATGACACTCTCTCCCCCTCCCCTCAATATGACACTCTCTCCCCATCCCCTCAATATGACACACTTTCCCCCTCCCCTCAATATGACACTCTCTCCCCCTCCCCTCAATATGACACTCTCTCCCCCTCTCCTCAATATGACACTCTCTCCCCCTCCCCTCACTATGACACTCTCTCCCCCTCCCCTCAATATGACACTCTCTCCCCCACCCCTCAATATGACACACTCTCCCCCTCCCCTCAATATGACACTCTCCCCCTCCCCTCTATATGACACACTCTCCCCCTCCTCTCAATGATACTCTCTCCCCCTCCCCTCAATATGACACTCTCCCCCCCTGCAACTCACATCACTCTCCCCCTGCCACTCACATCACTCTCCCCCCCTGCCACTCACATCACTCTCTCCCCCCGCAACTCACATCACTCTCCACCCCCCTACAACTCACATCACTCTCCCCCCTGCAACTCACATCACTCTCCACCACCCTGCAACTCACATCACTCTCCCCCCCTGCAACTCACATCACTCTGCCCCCTCCTGCAACTCACATCACTCTCCCCCCTGCACCTCACATCACTCTCCCCCCGGCACCTCACATCACTCCCCCCCCTGCAACTCACATCACTCTCCCCCTGCCACTCACATCACTCTCCCCCCCCTGCAACTCACATCACTCTCTCCCCCCGCAACTCACATCACTCTCCACCCCCCTACAACTCACATCACTCTCCCCCCTGCAACTCACATCACTCTCCACCACCCTGCAACTCACATCACTCTCCCCCCCCTGCAACTCACATCACTCTGCCCCCTCCTGCAACTCACATCACTCTCCCCCCTGCACCTCACATCACTCTCCCCCCTGCACCTCACATCACTCCCCCCCCCTGCACCTCACATGTCAGCAGCCCACCCCCCTCACATGTCAGCAGCCCAACCCCCCTCATATGTCAGCAGCCCACCCCCCCTCACATGTCAGCAGCCCAACCCCCCTCATATGTCAGCAGCCCACCCCCCTCACATGTCAGCAGCCCACCCCCCCTCACATGTCAGCAGCCCACCCCCTCTTCACATGTCAGCAGCCCACTCCCCCTCACATGTCAGCAGCCCACCCCCCCCTCACATGTCAGCAGCCCACCCCCCCTCACATGTCAGGCGGCAGCAGCAGCGGCAGCGGCAGCAACAACAGAGTTGGGGCCAGGGAAGTGCAAGGGATGCGCGCTCTAGCAGCAGACCCGGAAGTTCCGGGTCGCGCTACACTGTTAGAGCGCGTCACCCTGCTGGAGCAGGCTGAGGGGAGTAGGCTGAGAGGAGGGGGGGGTGGAGAGCACGGTCACTGCTGGAGCACGCTCCTACTTGCTGGAGCGCGCTCCTGTCCTTACCGAGTCAGGGGGGTGAAGGGAGGTGAAGGGGGGGGGGGAGGTTGAAGGGGGTCGCATGTTGTGCAGGCCTGGTGTAGAGGATGATTTTTAAATTATATCATTCAGAATATAAAATACCACATAACTCTCTCCCTATAACCCCTAGAATAATGCCCCCCACCATTGTATTTTGTTTGATTAAAATAAACACGTGGGCACCTATTTTGATAGGCTAATTTGAATATTTGAGGGAGCAAACACATATCTGACATGTTCACTCTGATATTATTACTCTCATATTTGGTATTTTTACATACATCTGACTTTGCCAGCTGCAAACCCATATTTCTTATCCTTGTTAAGCACATCATATTTTAATTATCTTACATTTTGTAGCTCTGGCCAGAGAGTATCAATAACTAGGTTCCATTGAAGATAGGCGTGGCAGACAGCAATATCTGTATACTATCATCTGTTGGCTCTCTGTTGACATGGTTCTGCTTTTTATGCCCCCACAAACACAGACCAGGTCCATCCTAAATGAACTCATAGGAGACACAGAAAAATAGGTATTTTAAAATGCAAGCTAGCCCCTTAGTTGCTGTATTGTTAACACAATTGTATAGTTTAAGAAGAGTATTATTCTTAGATTTATTTATAAAAATGTTTTACCAGGAAGTAATACATTGAGAGTTACCTCTTGTTTTCAAGTATGTCCTGGGCACAGAGTTATGATGACAATATACTGTATGGTTACAAATAGATGGTTACATTAAGTGAGCAGGGTTATATATTATATATAAAGACATTGCATGAACAGTTAAAGATAATATATGTTATAGGCGTATGCAACAGTTACAGACCAGATTAAAGCTGCAGTTCAGGCAATATCCTGCATGTGTGGGTTTTTTTAATAAATAAGTTCTGTAGTAAGAAAAAATACTTTTAGCATTTTCTGTTTTAAAAACAACAACTTTGAAAGACCAATTTTCTTGTATTCTATTTTAACAAGCATGCTTGTTCCTAAAGCAACGATTTACAATCAAAACCAGAGACAGAACATAAAACACAGACAGAGCTCAGTGCACATCCAGTGAAACGTATACACGGTATAGTGCCTAAATATATATATGTATAGATATCTATTAAATAAAATGGTCTTTTAGTTTAATATTTTGGCCAAATTGTTGTAAGCCCCTGAGCCACTACACGGCAGACCACATCTCAAGGGTCCCTAACACTAATATAAATTCTTAATAACCTGTGCATTACCAGGAAGAATGATTTATAATAAATCTGTCAAAATTAGTAGCATAGTTCTAAGTCTGATTGAAGCTTTTATTAACCTGTACATTACCAGGAAAAGCACTCTGTATTAGATTTGTCACAATCATACTGCAAGCAAGTAAGTTCCCCTGAGAGTGGGAGATGCTATGGAGTGAGCTTTTAACCATTTAAATGTGGGAGGGGGTGAGCTTCAATTAGGTAGGAGGTTGCCACCCTCCAGCAAAGACTAGCTGAACAAGAATTGTAAAACATACAGGACACCTACAAGCTCATATTGAACCCCCAAAATAACCACAACATATATATAAGCATATAAGTGTCACAGAGAAGTGCTACTGAGCATGGCAATATATATTTAAAACCAGAGAAAGAACATAAAACACAGACAGAGCTCAGTGCACATCCAGTGAAACTTATACACGGTACAGTGCCTAAATATATATGTATAGATATCTATTAAATAAAATGGTCAAAATGTTAAGCTAAAAGCTCTGTCTGTGTTTTATGTTCTGTGTTCTGTGCCGGAGGGTCCTGCCCCTCTTCAACCATGCCCTCTTTAGCATTTCGTGTTCACTTCTGCAGACCCTTCACGTTAGATCATGGTTAGCGTGATCGCGATCTGCAATAGAAAAGGCCTTGCCCAGAAAAAGTGCATGAACTAATAAGGGTTCCAGGGTGACAGAAATCTGGACGTACAACGCAAGTCCACAAGGTAATGACGGTGTTAATATGGTCAGATACTTAAAAACATTTTAAAAAAAAGATTAAAAACAAAATGAATTGAATAGACTGATTTATAGTGTACATGTCTGATTTAGTAGATTAGTCAAGATAACTGACATTGTGACCGCAAAGGGGAACAAATAAAGTGAGTTTGGTGAAGAGAACTTTTAGGTGAAAAGTCATATTCATTTTATTCCAGGAAAATTATTTATTTGTAACCCTTCCACTTGCATTATATAAACATCTCTTTAAATTGTGACCTGACTCAAGCAGGGAAAATCGTTCAGATACAATACAAATCAATACAATAAATACAATGATGCTAGAAAAATGGAAAGCATTAACACACACACACACACACACACACACACACACACACACACACACACACACACACACACACACACACACACACACACACACACACACACACACACACACACACACACACACACACACACACACACACACACACACACACACACACACACAAAAGCAATCGTGATCTAGAGGAAGAATAATATATATGTACAACTCTCAGTTACACATTAGACCAGGGGAGGCCAACTCCAGTCCTCAAGTGCCACCAACAGGTCAGGTTTTCACAATATCCCTGCTTCAGCACAGGTGGCTCAGTCAGAATGGGTTCTGACTGAGCCACTGATTGAGCCACCTGTGCTGAAGCAGGGGTATCCTGAACACCTGAGCTGTTGGTGGCCCTTCCGGACTGGAGTTGGCCTCCCCTGCATTAGACCCACTAAATAATTTTTCTTATAAAAAATTCCAGCAGCATACAGTTCTGGGGACGGTCCCTCTGGTGACCGAAAAGTAAAGCATTTGGGACCATATTAACTAAGTAGAGTTAAGCTGTCAGAAGAATAGGCCATAAGATGCCTAACCGCTTAAGGTTAATAAATATGGCCTTTGGTGTTTCTATGTATTACATTTAAAATGATTTATTGCAATTCTGTGTGCTGGTCATATACAGTCCTAGGGCTAAAAACTAAGCATTTATGTGCATTTTGAATATAAGATGCTGACTGAAGATGAGTGAATGGAAAGATTTCATTTGTGACTCTCACTGTGGGACCTGCCCTTTCGCAAAAGGGAACCTACATGTCAAAGCATATCTCCATTGCAAGCTATCTCAATGCAGCCTGTCTTTCAGCAATATACAGTATAGCAGACTGTGATCCCATGATCCTTTGAAGAATACATTTCAAGGTTAAGTAACGACAGATCTCAGTTAATCCCATGTAATCTGCTATTACTAAATGAGTGTCTACAATTCTGGTTTACTTTTGTCAGAATGCATCTCACAAATGCAGGACAATGAAGGTTTTAAAAATTGGCTGACTTCATTATATTTGTATGGAAGCCATGTATCTGTTTCTTTATCTGTATATTGCAATCCTCAATTTTGGTAAACTTGATAGTTTTTGTCCTTCACAATGCAGTTGTATTTTCTACGGAAGAAGTGATGGTACGGGAACAAGGTATGTATGTATTTTTTAGTCATGCAACATAGCACCCCCACACCCCCACACACACATATACATATATACATGTTATTGCTCTATATATTTATTTAATATACAGGTATACGATGGTGGACCATTGTATATTATTTATCTCAGCAACCCCCCCATTGAGTGTGGATTAATCGGAGCTCAGTGTGGAAAGTTACCGTCCATCATTCTCTGTTTAGTTTGTATCTCATGTAGCTTCAGTTGTTTGGTCATCAGCACAATCGGGTTTATTTACTAAAACGTCCCAGGTGCAAATCTGGGGGAAAAAAGAATTGCACCAGATTTGTTAAAGATAAAACATCTCATTGCTTTCTATGTGATTTTTTTCATTGATAAATATTGTGTTGTTTTTGTATGCACTGCTTTTGATCCAGTTTTGCATTTAGTAAATAACCCACCATGTGTTTTAAGCCATTGGGGGTTATTCATTGAACTGCGATTGTTTGGTGATTCTGTGAGACAGCGCCATGATCGGCTTTATCACACTTTTATGCATAATCCCTATTGTCTTGCTCCTGTTTATAATGGTTGAAGCTCATGAGATGCATCTGTAGTTTGCGACATTCATATATGTCATATATCTGTATAGATTTTGTTAATACATCAACACTCAGCTATGTTTATCCCCAAATTTGCACCTAGAATGTATTTGAATAATTTAATCTAATAATGAAATATTGTTTACTGTTCACATTAATAAAAGCATTTATAGTCAAAACATTTTCCCCAAATAAATGTTACATGAGTTAGCAATATGGTTTTTTTTAAAACTTTTTTTTGCATTGTCCTTTAAAACACACACACACACACACACACACACACACACACACACACACACACACACACACACACACACACACACACACACACACACACACACACACACACACACACACACACACACACCTAACTGTTTATCTGCTTGATTGAAACATTCCAATCAATCCATTACAATTCTGTATTTTTCAATGTATTCTTTAATGTTAGGTCTGTTCTATGTAATGATCCTGATATGTTTGACATTCCCGTCAATGTTCCTGTTGACACTGTGAAGCTTCGAGTAGAAAAGACAGTTATAAGAAGAATTCCCACTGAAGCTTTCTACTACCTGGTTGATCTAAAATACCTTTGGGTGACCTACAATAGCATTTCTAGCATTGACTCAAGCAGTTTTTACAATCTGAAGAATTTGCATGAATTACGTCTTGACGGAAACGTAATGTCGATTTTCCCATGGGAATCCTTGGTGGAAATGCCTAGCCTACGAACCTTGGACCTGCATAACAACAAGATAACGAGTATTCCTGCTGAGGCTGCCAGGTACCTGAAGAATATCACCTATCTAGATGTGTCCAGCAATAGACTGACTACTTTGCCATCAGACTTGCTGGACATCTGGCTTCCATTCTCTGAGACATCATCAAGAAGTACACATCTAATATCGCAGAGAGTTGTATTGGGTAAGTTAAGTGAATACATTTCCTAGAGATTTGCTTAGGAGTTGCAGCATAGCAAATGTTACCCAAGACAGCAGTAAGCAGATGTTTAAAGCAGTTGTTTGGTTTCCATTCAATACCGAAATAGAACAAAAAGAGAAAAACAAGCGATGTACAGCAAAAAGATAAATCATGGCTAGATAGCAAATAAAGTAGAAAAAATATTTATTGAACAGGAGCCATGGTATAAAAACAGGAATAGGAAAAAAGCCTCTCACGTGTTTCACTTCCAAAGTTTTGGGTGTGAAACGCGTTAGAGGCAGTACATCACTTGTTTTTCTCTTTTTGTTCTATGTTGGAGGTATGCGATTAGCACACCTATAAAGAGCTCTGGACGATCAGAGGATCCAATATGGACACATTAATTGTGAGTACTAAATTGATGTCAACAAAACTTTCTCGGATGAACGTCATATATTGATCACTTCAGGGTATGTCGCTGTTCTAAGACACCAGTGGTTTGTAGGGTTGTAGGTGGAGTATCCCTGAATGGCAATATTTGCATCAGGAGTTTTAGGGGTTAGCCATGTTTCTGTGAGAACGATGTGAGGCACCATGCTCTTTGTTCATCCAGATTGGGCAGCAGGCTCCAGATATTTGTATGGGGGACAGATAGACCTTTTTGGAATATAAAAGGAAAATTCTCAGGGGTATGGGACAGAGTTGAAAAGGGAGGGCCTGAGTTAGGTTCAATATCACCTGCTAAAGAGAGTAATAGTATGAGTAGAAATTTGAGTAGTTGTTTGCAAGTTGTAAATTTGTGGTGTTTTCCATTAGATTGAGCAGTGGTTGGTGTGCTGGTTGAGAAATCCAGGGTGTATGGTGATATTGGGTGTGGGCCAGGAGGGAGGAGTTTGTAGTGGATAGAAAGAGTAACATTTCCATGAGGCACGAGAAAGAACAAAGTTGAGGTACATACCAGGTTAATTATCACAGAGGTAGATAAGGCTGCATGGAGCTGTTGTGAACCAAGTGAGTGTGTGCAGACTAAACAGCAGAGGTGTGCCTTTTCCTTGTCAAATGTTTTGCTGCATTGCAATGCTAGGGTCTATTCAGGGTTTTCAGTGGGTTGAGTGTGTGAGGGTTGAGGGGGGGGGGGGGGTTGAGGGCAGTTGTGTGCCGTCAGTGTTGGGAGAGGCTGCAGTAAAATAAGTTGTAAAGGGGTGGGGGGTTAAGTGTGCAGGCTAACAAGCATGAGATCATATTGTGGTCAGGGTAGCTCACTGTTTGTTGCCTTATGTAGAAGAGTTTGCAGTAGATCCAGTCCCCAGTTAACCTCTAGTCAACCTCTAGTCAAACTATAGTCTAACTATATATTCTCACTTAAAAAGACTCACTTTGCCTCACACTAAAATTCCAATGCAATAGAAAGCTTCCCTACAGACCATGGGATTTAGTGCCATTTTGAATTCCATAATCGGAGCTCAAACACCCGAAAAACGTTAAGTATCACAACAAAGTGGAGTGGTTCCCTGAGCTAAAAAATAGTGCAGTTTAGTTCCATAATTTCTGGTTCAAATTCTGTAAAAAAAACATCTACAGTATGTGAAGAAACAAAAGATGAGTAGGCAGGATTGCTGCTTAAAACACTGTTTTGAACCACACTTCGAAGTAGCAATTATATAAGTGCAATAAACTATACACTATTTTATAAATAGGATGGTCAGGTGCATAGCTTGCCTGATGCAGAGAAATACCACCAGATTTAGCAAACAAAATGTCAGTTTTCGGTGTAGTTGTCCCCTTTTAGGAAACATTTTTCTGATTCCATTATTTATTAATGTAGCCATGTGTAAAATTGGTGTACATATCTCTTTCTCATGCTGGCAGTAAACTTGGTAAGTATGCAGGAATGCCAGTAGTTATCATGGAGGTTTGCCCTCACACCCTGGTGAGGTGTTATATGTCCCATAGGAAGTGACAACATGCTATGTGTCCACGGTTAGTGACATCAGGGATGTGCCTGTTCCTAAGTGATATAAGACACAGCACTGCCAAAAGTTAGTGAAGTTCCTGTTGTTGGCTGCCTCTGTTCAGTAAGAGGCACATGGAGGTCTGCAACATTGTTGCAGTAGTCTGATGCAGAGCTGTGAGTCTGGCAGCACAAGGCAGACAAAGAGGAGCTGGTGAATCTTCCTTAGGGGAGAGGTGGAAGCAACTCCATTAGAAAAGGAGGAACCTTTCAGAGGGAAGCAGCTGAACCATGGAGGGCTGAATACACCCCATTGTGGAGGGCAGTTGGCCCACCGTGCAAATAAAGATGCATCTGATTAACAACACTCTCGTGTGCAAGTGTGAAGTCATTGCACAGAGAGGAGCACCACAGAGGAGTTCCTCATCAGACTCATCCCCAAGCGGACGCCGGGATCCTGATGAGGTGGAGGCGCTGCACTGGATCTAGGTAGGACTCAAGCACACTACCTCAGCTGCCTGCCAGGGTTGGCAATCCCCACACACCATCATGTGGGAGACTCAGGAGTCCTGTTGCCAACAGGTGCACCACCAGACACTATCACACTGTAATGGGGACTGGTTAGACCACAGGGGCCAATGTGAGATTGGGGGGGTCAGGCCAAGTCACAAATACCGTTACATTTGGAGGCGAGCTGCTGAGATCAGACCTGTCAACAGGACAGGCTTTAGCTAGGCACACTGGGAAACAGGGAGAGTGTCTGCTGCCACTTTGTGCTGCGTTGGGACGGACCTAGGGGTGGTCAAGGGGCTGACGGGGTATTGTCGGTTCGCAGGGACGACCTAGGGGCCTGAAAGGAGTGAGGGGTTTGGAGCCGGGCTATAGCTGACCGAGTCACTTTGAGGTAGTGCTAGTTGGTAGGATGCCAGAAGGGATAGCCTGTTAACGAGGTCAGGAATCCTGGAGAGGGTCTGCGCTAGGCTAACCAAGACAGGTAGACGCCCCAAGTACTGCATGGAAGAGCCAGAGTACTCTAGCCCATTCCAGATCACTTACCATAGGGAGCACAGACTGGGAGGAAGGAGTCACAGCAGACACTGAGAGAGTGAGCCTAGCCTGAGGTAGTGCATACATGAGTCCAGCCTACATTAGGTACACATGTGGTGGTGCATCAGGGCAATCTTTATTGTATCGGTGTGGTGGCTGCCCCGCAGAGCGGAGCCCCATATACAATCAGAACAAACACCGCAACGCAAGATGGCGACGGCGTTGGAGTCAGTAGTAATGCGCAATCAGTCCGTTGTGTGTGATGAGGACATGGGACAATTGATGAAGCGGTACTTCAGTCTTCGTCAGAAAGACGGAGAGGATCTACCTGGGTTCCTCCTGCGGATTGGAATCGCCTTACGGGAGATGCGAAAGGGGGATTGTATTAAGGCCACTGAGGTGGAGGCGTACTTTTGTGATCAAATTCTGAGAGGAGCGAGACCTGACCATCCTGTCGTGGCCAAGATGCGATGCTCCTGGATGCGGGGTGACCCCCTGTCCTTGAGTAGGCTAATGGATGAGATAGAGGAATATGAAGTTGCAGCTGCTGCGAATATGGATGGCAGAGCGATCCAAAATGGCGATTCCCGCTTCCCTGGGAGACCGCGTGGGCCAGTTGCAGAAAATTCTGCAAATGCAAAAATTGCAGGGAGTTGGCCGAGAGCGGCGCCAACAGGTGAGCCCCGCCCTGATGGGGGGTATGGCGTGAAAGCTAAGGCCGTGCCCTCTAGGACTGAAAGAGGTGCGGCCTCAATTAAAGGACATCCAATTAACTTGTGGGACCCTCCCCAAATATTCACCAGGGGGAGGGGTCTCTATCTCTGCCAGGCAAGACCCGAGTTGTCTGAGGGAGGAGCTGGGTGTGAGCTTCCTGGCCCACAGTTGTGAGCTGGTGAACAGGAGAGACCATTGTGCAAAGTGTCTCCCGTAACCAGCACAACAAAGAGCGAGATGGACATTGGGGTATATCCCTACTCATTGCCAGGATGCTCCCTGGTAGTCAAGGCGGGGGCGGACACAGCCATGCTGACGGCTGAAGCCCCGCGTGCGGCCTGCACCGAACCAGTTGATCCCGGAGAATGGGCATCGCTCCTAATGATCAAAACGGAGCCTGAAGAGAGAGGGGTCTACAACCGCGGTGAGAACCCGGAACCTCACCGTCGGTCCCCTGCGAGAGTGCCACTCCCCGAGTCGGAGTTCGGCTCCTCGGAAGAGGAACAAGCCACCCTAACGACGGTGGTGATGCGCCTACCGGCGGACCACTACAGCGGTGCGGGAAAAGAACCGGCACTTACCTGTGACGCGGCGGAGCGGATTCTCGTGTCGCCGGTGCAGAACCAACCCGAGAGGCGGAGTCCCACGGCCGTGGTGACTTACAGCGCGGAAGGAGGAGAAGATTCCATCCCGAGCCGACGGAGCAGTGAGATACATCCTTACCCTCCCCAGGCGCTGGTGGTGGCAACGGCGGAGGAAGGCCTAGCCCAGGCCCGAGCAGAGCGGAGAGCAGAACCATCACTTCCGGCTGCGGATGTCGTTGTGGAGGAAGAGATCCCGCATGGGGATCCATCGCAAGATGGCGGAGTATCCGGTTCCGGTGATGACGTCACTTCCGGCGGAGGTAGCGGAATGACCAGAGAGAGAACCACAACGCCTCGGCGATCGGGCAGTTCTTCCCGATCACCTGTGTCAACACAGAGCTGGCAGGCTGCGAGGAGAGCTGAGACGGGTGAGGCCCAACCAGCGGCACGTCCGCACAATGATACGGGACTATCCGAAGGCAGAGAGCGGGTCGGAACCCCGTGGATGCCCATTACCTGTCCCTACGCCCAAACCCATGCCCTAGATAAAGCCCCTGTCCCAGTCACCTTTTCCCGTGGGTCCACGTCCAGTTTGGGAATGTCGGGAGGGTCCCAGGGAACCGGTGAGGAACGGACTGGGGAGAGACTGAACAGTTACGCTTCAGAGGGGGGTTCCAGGGGTGGAGGGCAACTGGGTATGGCATCGATGGACCGGTGGGTGCCTAATGTAACCGATTCGGCAGAGGAAAAGGTACCGGGATCATATCCATGGTCCAAGTCTCGCTCGGAAAGAACCGCGGGGATATCCTCTTGGGGGGATGCAGAGGAAGGGGACTCAATAGAGTCAGAGAAAGGTAAAGAAACCCGGTGGTGGGCCCCATTATTTGAGGGCTATGTGGCCTGGATGGACCGTACGCGATTCCTTGTCCGAAGGAAGGATATAGTGGATTACAGGTGGGAAGTAGGAGAGTTCCCACCCGCGCAGAGGGAAAGGGAGCTACGAGAGAGGTGGTTCAAAATTGAGTGCAAGGAAATAGAGCCCATGGGTCCTGACATCCTATCAGACCCAGTAGACCCTGATGAGCCCCTATCATGGGTGCTGCCTGGACGGGCAGGGAATGCTGAGCTAACCCGGTGAAGCCGGGCCGAGAGGGCCATTATTGCCAAATACCAGGCGTCCCACTGGTTGGAGTACCCGTATGTCCCTGAACCCCTTATGGAGGAGAGTGAGGCAGAGGATAGGGGATATGGCACTGATAAGGAGGAAGGATCAGGGGAAGAAGATTGGGATCCTGGCGGGCTAGATGAGAAGTGTCACCCAGAGGGTTACAGCATTGCTGCTTTAAGCCCAGTGGACCATGCTGTGTGCAAGCCACCGTAAGAGGGTATGGTAATACCAGTAATGGATACTCCATCAGGGAGTAATCCGGGTTGTTATCCTCTAACGTTAGGATGTATCTGTTATGTTTATGATGAAAAGAGATATGTACTGTAATGTGTGTTGTTATGTTTTGCAGTGCTACCTGAAGGAAGGTTCCGCAAATTTAGATCCCAGCCGGGCCGTTGGGTTCCACCAGGGGGAGAATGTAGCCATGTGTAAAATTGGTGTACATATCTCTTTCTCATGCTGGCAGTAAACCTGGTAAGTATGCAGGAATGCCAGTAGTTATCATGGAGGTTTGCCCTCACACCCTGGTGAGGTGTTATATGTCCCATAGGAAGTGACAACATACTGTGTGTCCACGGTTAGTGACATCAGAGATGTGCCTGTTCCTAAGTGATATAAGACACAGCACTGCCAAAAGTTAGTGAAGTTCCTGTTGTTGGCTGCCTCTGTTCAGTAAGAGGCACATGGAGGTCTGCAACATTGTTGCAGTAGTCTGATGCAGAGCTGTGAGTCTGGCAGCACAAGGCAGACAAAGAGGAGCTGGTGAATCTTCCTTAGGGGAGAGGTGGAAGCAACTCCATTAGAAAAGGAGGAACCTTTCAGAGGGAAGCAGCTGAACCATGGAGGGCTGAATACACCCCATTGTGGAGGGCAGTTGGCCCAACGTGCAAATAAAGATGCATCTGATTAACAACACTCTCGTGTGCAAGTGTGAAGTCATTGCACAGAGAGGAGCACCACAGAGGAGTTCCTCATCAGACTCATCCCCAAGCGGACGCCGGGATCCTGATGAGGTGGAGGCGCTGCACTGGATCTAGGTAGGACTCAAGCACACTACCTCAGCTGCCTGCCAGGGTTGGCAATCCCCACACACCATCATGCGGGAGACTCAGGAGTCCTGTTGCCAACAGGTGCACCACCAGACACTATCACACTGTAATGGGGACTGGTTAGACCACAGGGGCCAATGTGAGATTGGGGGGGTCAGGCCAAGTCACAAATACCGTTACATTAATATTTATTTTTAAGGTATACTATACATACACACCGGTTCCCTGTACGTAACATCAGGAAGACATCAAGCAAGACATGAAAGCAGAAGTCTGTAGATAAAGTGTTTCAATTATCTGCTGGCTAGTGTTCCCATATTGTTTTCTATTGTTATATTACTATAATACAGGAGTGCGCAAAATTTTGCTCCTGCGCCTCCCCTGCCTCTTGGCCGCCGGTGCTCGCGCCCCCCCCCCCCCCTCTTTGCTCAGTGCGGTGTCAAATGCCACACGGGGTCATGTGACGTCAGGTCACATGAGCCGCTGCGTCATATGACACTGTGTTGCTATGGCAACGC
Source organism: Ascaphus truei (assembly GCF_040206685.1). NCBI lineage: Eukaryota > Metazoa > Chordata > Amphibia > Anura > Ascaphidae > Ascaphus > Ascaphus truei. The sequence goes on from NC_134483.1 coordinate 452,723,225, forward strand.
AAGTGTGAAGCCATGCCGCATGACCCTGCTGTGTCATTTGATACCACGTTGCCATGGAAACGCTTCCAGATGCCGGCTGAAGCAAGGTAAGTTGAGGTTCCAGAGGCCTCAAGTGATCCCCTGGCATTTAATTGTAATGCCTGGGGGAAGAGCGCGGGGCCTCTGCAACCGCCTGCGCACCCCCTGAAAAATTTTATGCCCCCCAGTTTGAGCACCCCTGCTATAGTATACAGCAGGGGCGCAAACTGGGGGGGGGCGCGAGATTTGTTTTGTGGGGGCGCTGCACTTAGAGGTACCACGCTCTTCCCCAAAGCATTTAAATGAAATACCGGGGAGAGCGCGCTAGGCCTCTTTAACTCATTTACTTTATCTCTGGTATGGAGGGGTGGCATGAGCAAGGGGAAGAGCAGGCAGAGGGGCGCAGACTGAAATGTTTGCGCTCACCTGGAACACAGCTCCTGCTGCCCTCAACCGCCCCTGCAGCGTGCTCTCCCTCGCTCCCCAGTGTAGATGGAGTGGAGATGTTGCTGGTGTACAGTAGATTGTAGCTCGTTCCCTCTCCCTCGGCCGCCTAATGACAGTGCTAATCACTAGTTCCCAGCGTAAGGAGAAGAGTGGGGCAGTTTTCATCAGCACACCAGCATTAAGCAGCTGATGAGGGGCAGGGAGAAGCTCCTACCCATGGCCCTTTTGAGTGCTCAAGGCTTGATGGTGGTTCTATCATTGCCAATCCACCGAGCTGCGCGTTCTTACCCACAACAATAAAACTGATGGCCAGGGAGAGAGAGTGTGGGGCATCTGTAAGTGCCTCTTACCTTGTCCTGCGGCATCTCTTCCTACAGCATCCTATTATCATCGCGCCGTGCCGTCAAATGGTGTTGCCATGACCATGTGACATCAATTGACATCATGGCATCACATGGTATCATGACGCTTAGGGTCTCATGCAGTAAAGGCCGGAAAAAAAAGAAATCGCCAGGATTTTTAAATCGCCATTTTTGGCAGTGTTGCTAACACAGTATGCAGGAAGGCCCGAATACCAGTGAGAGCAACATTTCCAAACATGGCGAGTTGCCGGCGGCGATAGGACCTGCCCTCCGATTAGGGCTCACCCGATGAGTTCTATCTGCTGCAGAGAGATCCGCCTCTCTCTGCGAAAAAATCGCCGGAAAAAAATATTTTTACATTTAAATGTTATGACTAGTGTAGATGAGCAGGGGGTCTTCGGAGCAGAACCACGTTGGTTTCAGGTCTGGGGACCCCCTGCTTCCCGAGATACAGGCCCCGTTATGGGGTGCCAGTATCTCCTGTGCATTGGATTCCCGCGTCACGTGATCGGGACATTTAAATGCATAGGAGATATCGACACCCCATAACGGGTGGGTTCCCGCAGGCCTGAGGTACCAATACTGTATTAAAAAATATAAAGCATGGCCTACATTTATATCAATACACCCCCCACCCCAAACACAGTACAGTAATGGGCAAAATAACTATTATTCAGATATGGATAATAGATTATTTGCCCATTAATAAACACAACATTAGCCAGCATAAATAAAGTAAATACGTTCTACTTACCCCTGGCAATATGAAGGGCGTCCTCGTCAGCATACTACAGGTCTATGTCCTCCGTAGCCAGAAAAATATATAGCAAAATACATTCTAATGGCCCCTAACCCCTTAATCACCTTAGCGGTTATTAACCGCTATAGTAATTAAGGGGTTAACCCACCCGGGAGGCCTAACCACCCAACCCAGACCCACTATACCCACCTTGTACCCATTGATTGTTATAGTGGTACATCATACCCATATAATAATAAGGGTCTGATAAGCCACTATAGCACTCAATGTGCACCCTAATCAAAATACATTATTGCCCAAAAAACACAATAATAAAACATTCCAAAACACCTAAACACCCCAATTCAATAAATTAAAACAGTAGCCAACAAATGCAATTAATACAAGCACTAACCAACACAACAATGAATTAATTCAACCATTAAGCAACAAAGCAGTTAATTAATAAAACAACTCCGCTAAACAACAATTAATTAATTTAACCATTAACCAACAAAGCAATTAATTAATAAAACAACTTGGGTAAACAACCATTAAAAGCATTACCCAACACAAGACATCATTAATTAAAAAAGAAAATCAATCGCCAAAAAAATTAACATTAATGCAGCAAAATGACAAACAATTACATCCACATAATAAACACACATAGAAAAAAATCACCCTCAATACAAAGCAAGCAATTAAAACATAATTATTGATCTAATAATGTATTGATCTGTACCTCAAAGTGGTACAGATTCATACATTATCAGTCAATGTGCAATGAAAGAATTACCAAAAAAAAAAATCCAATCGAAAAACCTGTAAAAAAAATAAAATACATTTACATACATTCAATATTTTACTTACCTTTAGAAGCGTTGGCCCTCCAACTCCCAGGGAAGCAGGAAGCTCACATATTGCGAAGGCCAGAAACTGCATCCGATGCCATCCGCCATGAAGATCCGGATCAGGTACCCAAATGCTTCTTTCTTTTCTCTTCAATCACCTTCTTCTATCTTCTTCTGTAATTATTTCTTAATTTTCTATATCTTCTATCTTCATCTGTCAATCCAAAAACCCAATGGTAGATCCACAACACGATGTTGTCTTGTCCTCTTCTTGGGCTTAAATGAGGCGTCATGACCTCAAATATGGCTTGTAACGTCACATTTGGGTGGGAACTGGTTCAACAGCCATCTGATTGGCTGTTAAAACCATGTGCCCTTTTTGGTACCTCAGGCCTGCGGGGACCCACGGGGATCACACGAGGACCACACGAGGACCAGCGGACGCCCACGAGTACTACCCAAGGACCCCCAGACTCCCACGGGTACCACCTGAGGACCCACCGGGGACACCTGCGGGGAAGAACCAGGGGCCCCACAGCTGTGGGGGACCCAGACACCCACAGGGACCACCCGAGGGTCCCCATACACCCATGGGGACGACTCAAGGACCCTCAGACACCCGCGGTAACCATCCGTGGACCCTGTTGGGGCCCACGGACACCCGTGGGGACCACCTGGAGGCCCATGGAGCCTGGCGGGGACAACCCGGAGGCCCCCAGACACCTGTGGGTACCCCCCCGGTGTGCACTGTGGGACCTGCGGACACCCATCAAGCCACCGGGGACCCGTCGGCCTTGGGTATTAATTGTGTGTAAAAAAATAAATCATGGTTTTACAGTATGGGGGGCACAGGGAGTGGCTTGTGTATTGGGTTTAGTCCACCCGCTAACCCTCCGCAAGGCCTAAACACCCATCAAGGGCCAAATACCACCTTCACCCACAATAAGCCTGGCACGAGTGTTAAACCCCTTCATTGCCTTAGCATTAGCCGCTAGGGTAATGAAGTTGCAATTAAATGCATTTTTCATGCATCTGATTCATGTTGGGGGTCTCCGGTGCTAATATTAATGGGTATCAGCTTCGGAGACCCCCGGCATGAATCCGATGCAGGAAACATGCATTTTATTTTCTAAGTGCTGTCTTGCCGCTCATCACCGTTTCTCCCCACCTCCTTGCCAACTTTTTGTGGTTGGACGATTTGGAGAGGAAATCGCAATTCTAAAGTGGCAATCAGCTGCGATAAGCTGATCGGGGCTTATAGAATTGAGCGTGTTTGAGAAAGTGGCCGAAAAGTGGCGTATCGTTGAGCGTCTGCCGTTTTTTTTCCGGCCAAAAAAATATGGCGATTTTTGCTCTTACCACCAGTTTATCAGGGCTTACTGAATTGCAGTAGGCTTTTTTTAACGATAAGCTTCCGATAAGGGGCTTATCGCTACTTACTGCATGAAGCCCTTAGTTGGCTGAGGAGATGCCACGCCTGACAACGTAAGAGGTCCCACAAACGTCCCACACACCGAGCCCCGCAAAATTCCCAGCCGGTCCCGGCTCAAGGCCATGTTGCCTACCACCAGTGTATAGCAATGTAAAAAAAATATATAACAGGCTATGTCTCATTATACCTTTCTTTCCCCCTGTTATCCCTGTTATGTAAGTCCTGTTAGCTGCAGGCAGTAACAGGTTTAATCTATGGGCTCTTGACCCCAATTATGCCCCTCTTATGAGTGATAGAAGTAAGGTGGTGACTCATGGCCTGTGTAAGCCTACCAAGGATAGGTATAGACCATGAGCTCGCCCCTTCTTGATTCTCCTAGGAGGGGTTGACCAAGTTAGTCAGAGTCCTGATTAAGCTCTTGAAGAGAGATGATGCAGAGAGCTGTGAGTCTCTCCTATGGCAGGATGAGCGTGCTCACCCCCAGCCTTTGGTTGAGGGAACATCAGATTCAGCCACAAAGGCCTGTAAGATCAGGGCCTTCATCATCCAAAGGTCTGGGACCTCTGAGACCATGCACCGCTGTGATGAAGAAATGCAGTGAGTGTCAGCCAATAAAGATCCTGTTCTAATATACCTTAGTCTGAGTATCAGTCCTTGGGCTGAGGGGGAAAGAATGCAATAGTGGGGGTTGACCTCCGAAAATCCTGGAGCCCACTACTGCTGGAGGCGCCAAGCACCATGAGAAGAACCAGAGGAAGAACCTAAGCCTGTCCCGATCTCCATACCACCATAGATCAGCTCAGCTCTTCTGACCCTAACCGGTATTGCACCACACACAAGGTAGCAAAGGCTGTGTATCTCCCACTGGGGGGGGGGGGAGGGGAAACAGTGCTACATATAAAACCTAACAATTGCAACGTAGTATCTTAAGCAACAATTAAAAAGCTTGGTTTTTTTGAGAAAACAGCAAAAAACATACAGCTATTTATGCAATCAGTAATCAATATAAGCTTCATCCAGAAATACTGCATAGTCTGCAACTGCAATACATGTGCTGCAGAATAACATAGACATCCCAAAATAATACAGGCCAGAACATTTACTAAACACTCAATGTGCATGCGATTGTGTGTGCATTACTTGGCTAGCTTATTTTTCTGTTT